>NC_056746.1:822153774-822328774 GCF_019279795.1 Protopterus annectens
TCTGAATCCCACAGTGTGTCTTCTCTCTGCTGATGGATATTTCCATTTTGTTGACACCAGCATCTTAAACAATTAGATGCAAAAGTTCCTTTCTTTACAGATAGTTGCCTGTTCTTAACATGTCTTTAAGCTTCTTCTGGATATACATGGAATATACCATTTTACCATATTTAACATCTTTTTTCGCATATTACTTAGGAAGGAATGATGAACATAAAAAAACTGGACTTTCCCTTGGAAGGAAAACTAAATGTAAAAAGTGGGCTTTTTATTCTGCATTTTTCTCCAGTATTAAATTTTGTAAAAGCCACTATCTATAGCCAGGATTAATATTATTATCATCGTTATCTTTATTATTGTTATTATTATTATTATTATTATTACTACTGATATTTAAATGATTCTTCTTTCATTGTCTCTTGCAATACCTTTTTTTCTGGGGGGGGGGGGGGGGGCTCTATTTTTTTGCCCAGCACAGTTTACAAGTCATTAAATGGTCATCTTGTTAGTTCTGGTACATACAATTCAATATGTTTTTTTATGTTTTGCATTCTGCTTTTAGCCAAAGATAAAGAAACACAAAAATTAAAAATATATATCTTTCAGCTTTCTAGTTAAGAGTGTATATAGATTTTTAGCAGCCACGGTGGTGCAGCAATTAGCATTCCCGCCTCACAGCAAGAGGTTCTCCGGTTCGATCCTTGGCTAGGGTGCCTTCTGTGTGGAGTCTGCATGTCCTCCCTGTGGTCGCGTGAGTTTCCTCTGGGTGCTCCGGTTTCATCCCAAAGACATGCTGCAGGTGGATTGGACACTATAAATTGGCCCTAGACATGAGTATGTGCATTTGTGTGCCTTCTGTGGAAGGTTGGGTGCTGGGCTGGCAACTCAACACCGTAAAATTCCACTGCCAATCATGAGTGGACAGGTGATCTGCTGTGGCAACCCCTAACCGGGAAAAGCCGACAGAAGAAGCGTATATAGATTTTTCCTCAACATTGTACAGATCCATGCATTTAGTAAACTTACGTTAGCAACCATTTCATCCCTCCCGTAGCAGTGGCTTGTATTAATAACATTCTGGAAAAGCTGTTCTTTTAGCTCTATAAACATAACATCATACTTCTAGAGAAACTCAGTCTAGACTGGCAAGGACCTTTCCTCAATAACTTTAGATAGCAAGCAGATCTTTTCAGCCCCATACATCTAATTTCAGAACCCAATCATCCTAACACACTCCTTTTCTAAAGCTTTCTTGACCTGTTGCTAACAAACATTCCTCAAAGGTGTACCTGTTACTCTCACTGACCATGTCTCATTTATCTAACACCCTTGATATTACAAATAAATCTTAGCAACACTTTCTTACAACCAGATAAAGGTGCTTATCAAAAGATAACGTAAACTATCTCACTATAGCCCTACAATAAACTGCAGTCTTTTTTACACATTAACAAACCCTACTAATGCTTTGACAACAACCTTTAATACTTTTAGACATTATACAATTCAAAGGTGGTAGCTAAAGCAGCCATCCACTTAACCACTAATGTGGAATTTCCCATCTTTCCATGCCAATTACTCAGAAGTGCAGATACCATACGTGCCTTTTGAATTTAGCCTCATCTCATCAATAGCAGCTCATCATAAAAATCCCTAATATGTCTTCTCTATCCCAAATTCATTGAGAAATCTGCTAACTTTACTTGTGAGCCTCTCATTTACAGTGTCACCCTCTATCTCTACTAGTATCATACTCAGTGAATGGAAACCTCATCCCAGTCTTTAATAATGCCGAAATCATTAGTGGTGTTGTGAAGCTAAACCCCTACAAATCCTATCCATAATAGTAATTTACATCCCTCCTGAAAAAAAAAAATACATCATTGCTGAAAAAGTTCTGTCATGAGTCACATGTGATATCCCACAAGAAAAGATAATTTTAAGAGATTTCAGTATCAACTGGCTGGCTGTCAATTGCGATTATCCTCAAAATGCCTTAAATCTCTATGGCCTCACCCACCTAAATACCTCTCCCACTCACTACAAAGACAACATCAACAAACGTATAATACCTGACTAGATACTCACCTCCACTTCTAACAACACACTTTTCTATTCTCTCTCTCCCTAATTCTCTAATTGACCGCCTTCATATCTTTGTCATTAAGGCTCAAAACCACACTCCTAAACCATACCACCTTAATGAACTACACAATCTCACTCACTTCCAACAAAGAAATATTTCTCCAGAACCTACAACTTTGTAAATGACAACATCTAAAGGACCTTCCCTTAGATGATGCTGTTATGGAATTCTCCTGAACCTTTGTTAACATCCTAAACAATTTAGCCTTCCTCAAAACAAAACGTGTAAAGGCCATAACAGCCCCCTGGCAGACCAGAGCAACAAAACATCTAATGAAACACAGTGACAAGGCCTAGAGTTACTGGATCAAAAATAAAGCACAAAACAACCTACAAATATTTCTGCAACTTAGAAATCACACCAAATACCAAATCAAAATAGGCAAAAAATAAATGCTCTAATCTATAGTCCAAATATCTTCAATACCCAAAGGCATTCTGGTCTACTATTAATACAATCCTCAAACCAGGCCATGCCTTCCAACCTGAATGCACAGTGCCCAACACAGAAAACACTGCCAATCTCTTTAATACATACTTTATAAACTCAGTCACATGATGTGTGGTGACCACACCCCTCCCACCAGCCCCTCCATCCCAAGCAACACTTGTGACTCTGCCCCCCTCAGACTGCAGCCAATTCCCTTCACAACCATTAAAAAACTTTTATTTAAACTAAAACCCACCATCCCAGCACCCAACAATCTCCCCACCAATCATCTACAAATGGCTGCTGAGGCTATAGCCTATCCCATTTCCTTACTCAAACTGGTCTATCACAGAAGCACTCATCCCAACATTATGGGGAAAAAAGTTAAATCCTTCCACTACATAAAGGAGGAAATAACACTGAACTTAGTAACTACCGTGCGATTGCTATCCTGTCCCCTTATTTAAAATTCTTAAACAATGTATTCAAGCCCAGCTATCCCAATACCCCACCAAAAATAACCTCCTCTCCTCCTCCCAACATGGTTTCTAGCCCCATCATAGCAATACTAATACAGCCCTCCTACATTTCACTAATTCTGTAAATACTCACAGGAATGAAGGAATGCTAGTATCTGCCCTCTCTCTAGACCTCTCCAAAGCATTTGACACACTTGCATCCTATCCTCTTACAAAAACTCTCAACTCTAGGATATGAGGAAACCTCTACTGCATGGTTTAACAACTACCTTGCTAACTGATCACAAGCTGTGAAATGGCACAAAGACTTTTCTTTCCTAACAGTCTACACAGGCATGTCCCAAGAGTTCATTCTTGGTCCCATTCTTTTCAACATTTTCATCAACAACTTGCCAGATACCTCCAGTTCAGCCACAGTAGTTCAGTACACCGACGACGCCACCTTCATATGTAATACCACTAAATCTTTGCAGTCTGCAACAAATGACTCAAGAAATCTTTATATCCATTTAAGCCTGGCTAACTGACTCACATTTTCTTAATACCCCCCCCCCAATAAAAGCAAAAGTACAGTTGTGTACCTATCATAAATGTAGATGTTCGAGTGTATTCACTGTTGCAGTCATTACTCTTGGCTTATCCTGCTGGCAGGCTACCCTCAGTCGGCCAGAATTCCAAAGTATAAGTCCGGCGTCGGTTGCTGTCGCCTCTTCCCTGACGTCAGTGTGCCAGGGGTATACAAGATGCAGCCGACGCCATTTTCTTCAGTTTTTCTTGCCCCAGATGTCAGGTGCCCCCGAATTGGTAGGCTGAAAAATATGCCAATAAAAATGCATGCACAAAAATAACATTTCCTTTATCTACAAGCAAATACACCAAATAGGTTGTATAGAATAGAGAAGTGCAGATAAGTCCCAGCAAAGAGAAGGGGGATGGTGGGTGGGTAACCTGGACTGCAACAGTGAATACACTCGAACATCTACATTTATGGTAGGTACACAACTGTACTATGTTCATCGTGTTTCACTGTTGCAGTCATTACTCTTGGGTTGAATCCCAAAGCTGAGGATGGGTGGCTGGGCTAAATAGGATTAGGAGAGGCTATGAGGCCCTGCAGAACTGCAGTGGCAAAGCCTGCTCTGGACTTAAAGAGGTAAGTGGTAGTGCTTTGTGAAAGTGTGCACTGAACTCCAAGTTGCAGCCTCTAAGATATCTTTGGTTGGTACTCCTCTGAGGAAGGCTGCTGAAGTGGCTGCTGCTCTGGTGGAATGAGGCCTAATGCCCTTGGGCACTGATCTGCCATGTTGAAAATAGCAGAAATGGATGCAATGGCCTATCCATTTAGAAATAGTCTGTTTTGAAATAGTCTTTCCTTGTGATCCTGCAACATATGACACTAAAAGTTGCTCAGTCTTTCTGAAAGCTTTAGTTCTGTCCAAGTAGAAGCACAACTGCCTGTGTATGTCCAAAGAATGCAGAATTTTCTCACCCTTGTTCTGTGGATTTGGATAAAAGGTAGGCAAGTGAATGGTTTGGTTGAGGGCCACACTGGACACCACCTTAAGATATAAATGTAGGGTTTGTCCTCAGAGAAACCCTGTCTGGATGAAAAATGATAAAAGGTTCCACAGCCATGAGTGCTTGTAACTCCGAGACTCGCTTTGCAGAGGTTATTGCTAGGAGCAGAGCTGTTTTCCAGGATATGAATTTTATATCTGCTGTTGATGCTGGCTCAAAAGGAGGCAGTGTGAGTTTTTCCAAAACATAACTGAGGTCCCAGGCCGGAATTGGTGCTCTCCTTGGAGGCCTAATGTTTTTGGCCCCTCTGAGGTACTGCCTTATTAAAGGATGAGAAAAGATAGGTGGTTCCATATTGTAATGGGCTGAAATGGCAGAGGCATGAATCTTAATTGATGAGAAAGAAAGGCCTTTGTTCAGCATCACAGTAAGGTATTGTAAAATCTGAGGGATATTTGGTACACACGTGTCAATGCCTTGTTCCTGGTTCCAAGCACAGAATCTCTTCCATTTTTCTGCATAAGATTTTCTGGTACTGGGCCTTCTGGCCTCCAAGATAACATCCATAACAGCTTGGAGTGTTCTGAATGGCTACATTATCCGCCATGCTGCCAGATTTAAGGTCCTGAGTTGGCTGTGCAGGATCTGATTGTTTTGTTGGGTCAGTAAGTTAGAATTTTGAGGCAATATCCATGCTGGACTTTGAGACAAGCTCTTTAGGACTGGGTACCAGTGCTGGCGTGGCCAGTCTGTTGCAATCAATATCATTTTTGGCTTCTCTTGTCTGACCTTTATGAGTATCCTGGGAAGGAGAGGCAGTGGAGGAAAGGCATATGCTGTTAGATTTTTCCAGCTGAAGGATAGGGCGTCCACTTTCCATGCTTGCCTGTGATAAATCCTTGTGCAAAATCTCTGCAATTGGCAGTTGTGAGGGGAGGCAAATAGATCTATGTCTGGGCATCCCCATTTCCTAATTATCATGCTGAAGACTTGTGGATCCAGTTTCCATTCGTGAGGATCCATGAGGTTTCTGCTTAGTTCGTCTGCCAGAGTATTTGTTTTTCCTGGCAGGAATTGTGCTTGCAGGTGAACTTGAAAAGCCAATGCTGTGTCCCATAAGGTCATTGCTTGTCTGCAGAGGGGGTACGAATGTGTACCTCCCTGCTTGTTTATGTACCACATGACCGTAGTATTGTCTGTCTTTATCAGTAGCTGTCCTGGATGAAGCAGGTCCTTGAAAGCTGTCAGGGCATTTTGAACAGCTAGCATCTCTTTTTGATTGATGTGAAGATGCATCTGGTTTGCAGCCCATGTGCCCTGAATACATTTTCCTGCCATATGGGCACCCCAGGCATAATCTGATGCATCCGTTGTCAGTGTCTGTCTGGCTGTGGGTAAACTGAATGGCAGACCCTTGTTTTGGTGACAGGCTTCTCCCCACCATCGAAACTCCTGTTGCAGGCAGGGAATGAGTGCAATTACTGTCTCCAGGCTGTGGCAATGCTGAGTCCAAACACTTTTTAGATACCATTGTAGTTTCCTCATATGCAGTCTGGCATATGGAATTAGTAGAATGCAGGATGCCATGAAACCCAGGGCCTGCAGGATTTTCCTTGCAGATAAGTGGGTTTTTGTTGCCAATTTCTTGAAGTAAGAAGTCAGTTGCTTTTGTTTGTCTGGCGTGAGATAAGTCATCTGGGCAGTTGTATTTAAGCTTGCACCCAGGAATATTATCTCTTGGGAGGGCACTAGTTTTGATTTATTTTCGTTTACTGTGTACCCTAGGCCGATTAGTAATCTTTTTACAAATACCAGATGCTTTAGAAGAATGTCTTTGTTCTCTGCTTGAATTAGGCAGTCGTCCAAGTAGGGATATATTTGTATTCCTCTTTGTCTGCAAAACGCAATTACTGGTGCCAGGCATTTTGTGAAGTTACTGGGCGCAGTAGATAAGCCAAAGGGCAGTGCAGAGAATTGGTAATGCATTCAGCCAGCTATGAATCTGAGGTATCTTCTGCAAGATTGTCTGATTGGGACATGCAGGTATGCCTCTTTTAGGTCCAAAGTTACGAGCCAAGCCTTCTTGCCCAGCATGGGCAGTAGCTGCTGTAGAGTCAACATCTTGAATTTTGGAACTTCCAGAAACGTATTTAGTATAGACAGGTCCAGTATTGGTCTCCAGGTTTTGTCCTTTCTGGGTACTAGCAAAAGTCTGGAGTAAAATCCTTGCCCCTGCTCTTGTTGTGGTACTTGCTGAATGGCCCTCATGTCCATGAGGGCTGTAATTTGTTTTGTGCCTCTGCCCATTGATTGTGTGGCAGGTCTGGCATACCTTTTGACCTTGGTAGAGTGTGAAAATGGAACCTGTAGCCTTGGGACACTATGTTCAGGACCCATTTGTCTTGGGTAACCATTTGCCAATTTGATGGAAAAAGTGCTAGTTTTCCCCCTAAGGGGGCTGCCAAAAGAAAAGTGCTTGGATCTGGCAGAGGAAAGTCATTGGGACTGTTTCCTGTAAAGTTGTGATTTGTCTTCTCCGCTTTTGGAGGTAGGAGTACCCCATTGTTTAGGCCTGTATGAGCCTTGGGGCTGAGATCTGCCTCTGGGATGCCTGTATCTGCCTCTTTGTGGTCTGTCTGACACTGGAAAGGACCAATTTTTAGAAGGCCAGTTCCTGCTAAACCTGGGTGGCTGTACCTGTAAGAAATCGTTGACTGCCTGCTTTATCCTCCATTTTTTTCAACACCTCTTCTGCTTTAGTACCAAACAAAGTATCATGCTGCAATGGTGCATCTAATAATTTTGCTTTAACATGATCAGGCAGATTCTGTTCCTTTAACCAAGCATGCCTTCTAATAACAGAACCTGTAACAGCGGCCCTGCAAGAGGCCTCCAGTGAATCATAACCACATTGTAAACTATGCTTTCCCACTTGTTCAGCTGCATGCAATAAATCCTGCAATTCCTTGTTCTCTGAACATTCAGTATTTGTCAACAATTTCTGTTTAAGCAGTGACATTAAATATTGCTGATATTTAAGCATATGAAACTGACAATTTAAAGCCCTTACAGCCAAGGTAGCAGAAGTGTAGACTTTTTTCCCCCAACTTTCTAGAGCCCTAGAATCCCTATCAGAGGGGACAGGGTTTTTTGCAGTGGAAGCTTTAACCCCTTTGGGACCCTGAGATATAGTTTCTGGGTCAGCAGCGGGGTTTTTATATAGGAATTTATGAGAATCCGGAACCCTGTAGTATCTGTCTGGCTTAGCAGGCGCAGGGAGTAAAGAGTCAGGGGACAGGCCGTACTCTGAAAATACATCATCTACAATGTCTAAAACAGGTAGAATAGCAAGGGGTCTGTGCTGAGGAAGTAGCAGAAAGTCTCTGAGCCTTTTCTTAGATTCAGAATAATCTTGGCTCTCCCAGTGGAAATGCTCCCTCATGGTATGCAGGGTTTCCCCAAAAGAATAATCCTCAGGAGGAGAGGCTGAAGGAATGGATTCTTCAGCATCAGAATCCTCATAGGGAAGCATGGAATAATCCTGTTCAGAAGAGGAATCAGAAGAAATAGAAACCTGATCAGAAGAATCATACTCTGTCTCTTGCCTAGGCCTCGTATCAGGAGGGGGATGGGAGCCCCTGATCAAAGTAATTAGGTCTTCGGCCATTTTGAGCATCTGTTTTTTAGGCATGGAAGTCTGAGTAGGAGAATGCTGTACTTGTTTCTTTGTCTTTAGAGCTGCTTTATTCTTTGTCTTTGAAGCTGAAGATGGCTTAATATATAGTTGTGTAGGTCTGAAGACACCCTCAGAAGCCGATGCCTGCTCAGCGGCTCCAGACCCATCTGAGGGAATGATTTCCGAGTGTCCAATACCTTGAGTATCCAGAGGCCCAGTCGGCTCCACATGGGAGTCGGAAACGGCCTGTGGCTCTGAGGTAGCGGGCGCCAGGGGCTGCGAAAGTGCCTCACTGAGAACCGGCGAACCGGTGACTGGCCTAGCAGAGGCCTCGTCTTTGGTTTTGGACCTTGGATGCCTATCCTTTTCCTTGTCCTTGCGTTTTTTGTAAACTCCGGTTGTCGGCTGTTCTGACGGCATTATATAATTAAATCTATGTCCAAAGTAATGAAATGCAAAATCGAACTGCCGCTTAATAGTGCGTTGGTTAAATCTAGCACAAAACCGACAGCTAGCAACGTTGTGATCAGGGCCTAGGCAAGGAATACAGTAAGAGTGAAAATCCTTATGAGGTATTTGCTTCCCACAAGAAATACAATTGTTAACTTTTTCTGACATCGGTCTGGAGCAAGAAAAATGTTTCCCCAATGGGGTACTTAGCTTTAATGAAGACTTTGGTTCTGAAATTCAGATTTGAAAATCTCAGGAGTCGGCCGACCGGCACTTGCGAACTGCTTTTGCTTCGGGCACTGCACGGCAAGAAAGACTGGAGAAAATGGCGTCGGCTGCATCTTTTATACCCCTGACGCACTGACGTCAGGGAAGAGGCGATAGCTACCGACGCCGGACCTAGACTTTGGAATTCTGGCCGACTGAGGGTAGCCTGCCAGCAGGATAACCCAAGAGTAATGACTGCAACAGTAAAACACGATGAACATCTTATTATTTTTACCCCAAGATACATTTCAGCCCAAAAACTCTCCTTTGAGCTTCTCTCAGCAAGAAACACTAATACTGAAATCATCCTGCATACTAAGCCGCCTGCTATCTACAATGACAATAGCCTAAAATTTTACTACCACATCCAACACAGAGTAAAGAAAACTCACCAGATATTGGGTTCCTTATATAGAGTCAAAAATTTCCTGAATAAGCAAACCAAAAAATCACTTGGGTTCTACCCTACTATTCCCAACACTTCTCTATGCAGCCCCTATCTTCACCAAATTACAAGTCTCTCAGCTCTCAAAGCTCAAGCAATGCTATCATAAAGGAGAAAAGTTTACAGTAAACCACCCAAAGAAAATCCCAAAATGGCCTATCACTAAAAGAACTAAACTGTCTTGAACTGCTGTGCTTACTATCTTACTCCAAATCTGGTACTAATCATAACCTCAACTACAGTAAACTCTCAGTTAACCAGCACCCACGGGGATTGGTAGATGCTGGATAACTGTAGTTTCTGATTGCTTGAGAGCTACTATTAAAAATAGGCTTGACTAATACTATATCTTATACTATTTGTTTGGTTTGACTTGTTCTTAGGTTGAGGAGAAAGGTAATTTATTCCTATCTTCCTTTTTAAAACTCTAAAACTCTAAAAATGTAAGGTATGGTTCTGCAGGGGGGGAAACAGAAAGTGCAACCCATGAAAATTGTACTGTATGTCTTGATTTATTTATTTATTTATTTTTTTGCTGGTTGCTTGAGAGTGATGGTTGCTTGAGTTCTGGTTAAATGAGAGTTTACTGTATAAATCTACAAACTGTCTTTCTCTGTTATCTCAAATCCAACCATATAAACTAAATAGACCCCTTTGTAGAACCCAATTGCTGCTCTTCCACTTTATTAAATCCAATAATACAGCTGGTGACAGTCTATTCTCAAACTATTGCACCAAAGCATGAAACACCTTATCTATCTCTCTAAAAATGAAACAGCATCACAACCATTTTAAACAGAAGCTAAGTCATACCTGCAGAATCTCTGGCTCTGCTCCTGCACTAACCCTGGATAAGTATCTCTAGAGTAAACCATAATTCCACACTTCCTTATACCTTTCAACTACTTCCCTCTCATTTCCTTCTCACAACCCTTCTTCTGTACTCCTTCATGCCCTCACCATAACTGACTACTACCCCCTACTTTCCAACTCACTTCATCTTTCTTAAAGCCACATGTACAGTCTTCTTTCCCCCTCCATTTCCTCCGCCACACTTTCAATAACTGCTAGACCTTTTCCTTTGATCAGTCTTCAGTCTACTACACCAGCTGCTGTTAGCAAAAAAAAAGCATAAAAAGATGCTGCTTTTATGCAATTTTATGTCTGTTTTACGATTTTATTATAAAATTGCTTACTGAAGTATACCATGTTACCAGTTCACTGACATTTATGCCTGAATGTTGAATTATGCCCATCATCTTCCTTTGCTTGACACAATAATCTCTATATGTGTCTTACTGTACTATCTGCAATGACTTCATTACTCTACAGACTTTTCAAAATACTATTGAATGACTTTTCTATACTATGTATACATTTGGAAATGCTGCTTTTATCTACAGTATGTATAATCCATAATATGTATAATTTGGAGCTTTTCTCACTGGGTCTCCCCTGCAAAGCAGAATCTGTGCCCAGTTGAACTTTCCCAGTCAGCAAATGCAATAAATAAATAAAACCATAATCCTAGTAAAACTTTGCCAAAAAAAAAATTACGTCTACAGACATGTCATAACCCAAGCAACTATTCACTTAATGACATCTACAGAATCTCCCATCTTTCCATGCCAACCTCTCAAATCTAAAGTTACTGTATCTGCCTTTTGAATTCAGCCTCATTTCACCAAATTTAGCTCCTTACAAAAATGCTAATCAGTCGTTTCCATCCCATATTCCTTCAAAAGTCTATTAACCTTTTTTGTGAGTCTCTCATCTACAAATACAACCTCTCTTTTTTGTGAGTCTCTCATCTACAAATACAACCTCTCTCTCTCTCGCTCTCTCTCTCTCTACTGGTATCACATCAGTGATAGGAAATGAACAAAGCCTAGAAAATTGACTTAAAGACTCAAATATTTTATTAAATGCCAATAAAATGAAACTACTCATATTTGGCTCAGGTGAATCTCAATTACCTCACAAAATAACACACCAATTGAACAAGTTTCCCATGACAAAAGTTTAGGTACATTCACAGATCATAAATTAACCTTCAAGAAACATTGATTATATAACCTCAAAAACTCATTACAGCTGGTTATGTTACGCAATTCAAAATCCTACTTACCACAAATAGCACATATAAATATAGTCCAAATGTTTTTATTACTTACATTACTTTATCCACCCTTTATACTTACCAATATTCCAAAAACTCAATTACATATGCTAGAATGAACATACAACAGAACTGAAATATATGCTGCTAATGTCCCCAACAAAACTCATCATTGTAAAGGACTTCATAAGATTAATTAGCTAGAGCTAAAACACATTTTAACATTTAACCAAGTAAAAACACACATGAAATTCTATATGAACCCCAACAGATACCTGACCTTCTGTAGCTTACTTCCAAAATTTATACCTTGCAGACACCTAAGACCTCAAACCCAAAACCTCCTAGAAGTTGTCAAATTTAACAACCACTCTTGTGATTCTTTATACTCCATTCCATTGCCCCAGATCTTAGACATGAAGTAAACATAAAATATTAATGTACAATCAAAAAAACTACTTAACTTCCACTCATACCTGTCCTTGTACCTGAATTTAACCTCCATCCATCCTATCTCTAACTCCTATCCATCCTAATTTCTCCCGCTCTTCCTCTGCCTCCTTTAACCACTATACTATACACATTATTAAACTTAAATTAACTGTTGTCATAAACTATCAGTGTATTTATTTGCAGCCTTCACTGCTGATGTTTTCTAATTATGTACATACATATTTTGTAATTGTTTTGTACATACATAAAAGAATAGCCATGAACAGTTGATTTTTGTTACTTCTACAGTGTAAGTGTGGAGCTTTTCTCTATGGGCCTCCACTGAAAATGGGCTTTTAGCTCAACCTGATTATTCCTAGTCAACAAATGAAAATAAATAAATTGATTAATTAATTATAAATACATAATCATTCCACTACCTAAATCTGCTAACCGCAATCAACTTGAACACTTTCTTTCCAATTACAACTGTCTCCCCTATTCTTAAAAATCCTAGAACATACCCTATATACACAAATCATTCATTATCTTCAAGACAGCTACATTATCTCTCCAAAACAGCAACTTCTTAGCAAGCTTAACATTTCAGTAGTTATTCTCCAAGTAACCAATAATATTTTTTCAAACTTTGACAAGATACTTCTAACAAGTATCATTTTTGTGGCTCTGAAAACAGCCTGGGATTACACTGATTATGATCTTCTTATAAAACAAATTTCTGTCCTCAAAGGATCTAGCCATAGTCCAATTTCTTCTCCTCCAATTGGTATCTCCAAGACTATCATAACTTTAATAAGCTCTTCTACACTGACGACCTCAAACACAAATCTTCTGACATATTGGCCACCTTTCTAAAAGATTACTTTAATACTAATAGTGCTTGGCAAAGGTTCGATAACCATCATCTATCTGTCTATCTGTTTATTTATTTGTTTTTGTTATCTTGGGAAGAGCTCTGATCACAGCAAACTAATTTCAGGTTTGATCCCAGAGGTTACAGATTTAGAAAAGCAAACATTAAGATAATGTCATATTGTTTTGATTACTGTACTACAACAACACAGTTAAAAATATTAAAATACTGTTACATAATTTTGAAGATTAAAGTAGAACATAATTAAAAATATGGAAATTAACACTCGCATTCAGATGTAATATATAATGCGTACAGACTGGTGAGTCAATCTGTAGCCATATACAATTCAGAATGCTTCTAGGTGTGGACTAGGCCGCGGTGGTGCAGCAGTTAGCATTGTCGCCTTACAGCAAGAGGTTCTCTGGTTTGATTCTTGGCTGGAGTGCCTTCTGTGTGGAGTCTGCATGTCGTCCCTGTGGTTGAGTGACATTTAAAGACATATGCAGGTAGGTGTGTGCATAAATGGGTGTGCCTTCTTTGAAGGTTGGGCATCGGGCTGGCACCTTGGCACTGTAAAAATCCACTACCAATCATAGCAGACCGGAGTTCTGCCGTGGCGACCCCTAACCAGGAAAAGCCGAGAGACATTGGTTTTCTATGTGTGGACTATATTCACACACAATAAAAAGAGAACTAGAACAAAATTATTTTTACTGGGGCTGAAAAGGGAAATGTTAGGTTGATGTGTCCTAAAAAGAAGCAACTGCACTGGCTTTGTTTCAAAGGTGTGTTTTCAGTTGGGACTGGAATTTAGTGTAAGTGGTCAATACTTTTAGGTGTGGAGGTAGTGGTCACCTGTATCTGGGCCCAATAAATGAGAAGCTGTGATTTGTGCATCTTAGTTTAGTCCCACAGCTAAGTCATCAAAACTAAAAACAAATGTTATTTGGAACCACTCAACGACTAGTTAAGTATCTTCCTTTATCTATCCCTGAGTAAACTATCATACGTTCATCAGATCATACTAAGTTTATGGTCAAGGAGCTCAGACACATCACACAATGCTGATGGGGGATGAACAGTTCACCTGAAAAGATTTTCCTCACATATCTAAGATAAAATTTTGTGGTCACCCATCCAGTCATGCAAACTGGTTTTAAACATTGCCAGGAAAGTACTCTGCCTGACACATAAGGGCAGCCTTTTGCGCAAACAGTGAATATGTTGGGTTAAGTACCATTTGCACCATCTGACATTTCTGATGTGGCAGTACAGGTTTAGGTCTCTAGAGTGAGTCAGTGTTAGGTTTATTACTAGTTTGGTTTAGCTGAAGGAATTCAAAGAGTATCGGATCAGTTATAACATGGAAGACAGAGGAGACTGTACCACATTTAGTAGAGTGATACAGCTTTTAGTCAAAGAATAAAAGTTCTTACAGGTACTGATGCCTGAAATCCTTTTATTAAAGGCCATTGAGGTGTCTCTAGTATTTTCAGATGGTACATGTTTAATAGGGCTTTATATTCAATGATGGGCCTAATAATACTGTCTTCATCTTTTCAGTGTAGGTAACTTAAAAGACAATAATCTCCTACAGAAAATCCTTAACAAAATTTTCCAGTTCACGAATCTTCAACACACCAGAACATACCACTGTAGCTTACTCTTGTCAGATATTACACCTCCTGTTATTTTGAGGGATGCCATTGTAGTTGTTCCCACTGTTTATGAACAGTTTCTAAGCCTCTGATCTTTGATCTTCCCTTACCTAGCTCCTCACTGCAAGCAGTAACTGTTACTCAATGCATGTCACTGATGTAACTGATCCAATACCCACACTGCACCTTAAACTGCACAGAGAGGGTCTTCCATAGACTTGCACTAGTTGTATGAAACTCAAGTCTTTTCTAATAAAGGAAACAGCCCCAGCCTATCCTCTTTCAAATGACCTGTTAAAGCACACTGATTTGACACAATGCAATGCCACTGCTTTTCTAATCCCCACAGCATCACCCCTGCCCTCTAACAATGCTCTACGTCTACTAAGTGCTCCTTCATATGTCAATTGATCCTCCTTTATTTTGCTGTGAATTACTGTGCATGTTTGCAAATACTATATATATACGTACTACACCTATGCTTGTATAATGTAACTATATGGCTTGTGTATGTTGTGTCTCTGTATAAGGCAACTGTCTCACTACTTTGCAAATGGTTTATTCCATAGTGCATTATATTGCTCTTGTTTTTAAGATACAGTAATATTTTACTGTTCCATGTTAGTCCTGGTCAAGGCAAAAAAGGGTTATTAGACAAATCCACCTATGAGGTTAACTAAAGTATAAATAAATAAGTATATTACACAATATTAGAAAATGTACTACATCAGAAAATGAGCTAGCCTAATGAGTATCAATTTAGAATAATTGACAATAACCTGAGAACAAAGATCTTTACTTCATTCACATTTTTTGATGCGTGAATGTCTTGACTTCCATCACATCACAATATACTAAAACAGAAGATGTGTACCTAAATGGTAAATTACTGAGGCCTGGATTAAAAAAAATACCCAAGGTAAGCCAAGCAAGCGTAGAAATTAATCTGTTCACCCAGGTAGAAGGCCTTTTCCATGCTAAATGGCATGTGCTTTGAGTGGAGAACTTCCTGCTAATCTCGGACATCCAAGATTTCTTCTGGGAAATCTAGTGACTGAACATAAAGTCTCTGCACCTACACTTGCATCATCTCTGAAGAGACCAAATTTTGAAGGGCCTGCAGCTTGGCTGTTACATGCATAATTCTGACATCAAGTTAGTCATTAGGACGGCTAACAAAGTTAAACTGCTAACAGGTTAGTGACTAGGAGGGATAATGAAGTTAAGCTGCCAGCAAGTGGGTGACTAGGAGGGATAACAAAGTTAAACTGCCAGCAGGTGAGTGACTAGCAGAGATAACAGAGTTAAATTGCCAGCAGGTGAGTAACTAGGAGGGATAATGGTTAAACTACTAGAAGGTAAGTAACTAGGAGAGATAACAGAATTAAACTGCCAGTAGTTGAGTGACTATGAGGGATAATGAAGTTAAACTGCCAGCAGGTTAGTGACTACGAGGGATAACGAAGTTAAGCTGCCAGGAGATGACTGACTAGGAGGGATAACAAAGTTAAACTGTCAGCAGGTAAGTGACTAGGAGGGATAACAAGAGTTAAACTGCCAGTAGGTGAGTAACTAGAAGGGATCATGGAGTTAAACTTCCAGCAGGTGAGTGACTAGGAGGGATAATGAGGTTAAACTGCCAGCAGGTGAGTGACTGGGAGGATAATGAAGCAAATATGTATAAAAACCCTCATTGTGAGACTACATGCTTCCTAATCCCCTTCCCTGATAGAGCAACCTGAACTTGGATAGTAATGCTTTCATTTAGGCAGCAAGAAGGTCAATTTCTGAAGTGCTCAATCAACAGAAGAAGACTCAAACACTGCAATTCTGAACTCAGAGTTCAATGATATTTGTGTAATTCAAAGTTTTCAGCATGGAACTTGATTTCCCTGGCTTATGAAACACCACCAAGAATATGCTCTGCCTGTTTCCCACGCTCATGTATGGACTTCTTCTCTGCAGACAGGTAAGAAGTGAGCCTTGCAGGTACTGTATCACCTCCTGACTCCCCAATTCCCTACAAAAGGACATCTCTTCATGTAACATAAATATGACTCATAGACTTCAACTTCTTTGCTCAAGAATCAAGGACAAAGCTAAAAATAGTGGGAAACAAAGGCCCACAATCAGGAACAATGTTTAATAGTACTCTAATTCATTTAGAAAGTTAATAAACAGGTTTTGCATTAACATGTATTTTCCGAAAAATAATCATATGAAACTCAAATGGCTGGCAATACTGAGTAACTGACTGTAATTCTCAGTAATTTACCAGTAAATCAAGTACTTTTCAAGGGATGTAGCAAAAATATCAGGTAAAATTAGACATTTCCAAAATCAGGCAGAGTTGAGAGGTATGATCTCACTACCTTATCTTTCCAAGACATATTTAACTTCCAGGGGTATTTTCACATCTTGCAGAGTTATTAATACCAGTGCAATCTCAACCTTTCAGTGGTCCTTTCAGCATCAGAGAGTATGCTGTGGAGGGAGGAATACAGGGAAAGCTCATCTCAGTTTTATAAGACAGAATGCTCAACAGTGGTTAAAGGAAGAGAGCTATAGCTGGGAACAATTATTATAGAGATGGGCAGTAAATCATCCACTGTTAGTCCCACTTGTGGAGGCTGGCTTTGGTGATTGTGAATAAAGAAGTGTCTTCATGGCCCAAATGGCAAGCCTGCATCCATGTCTGAGAGGAAAAAATACGTTAGTCAAATCCCTCTACTCTTGGCACTTTCTAAGGGAGAAAAGCATGGAACTGATTAATTAAAAATCTGCTTCTGTAAAGACAATAAGAGTCATGGGAAACAAGCAGGATGTCTTCAGTTTGAAAAAAAGGAAAGGTATTCTGGGTATGGTCCAATAAAGCAGTTGTCTGCGTAAGAAAACACAGGCATGTTGTACTGTTGGACAGCCTGCAGTAGTAAATCAGGTATGTTGGCGAAGAACATGCAGGACAGCACAAAAATGGTCAAATGGCAGAGTAATGTACTGTATATGATACCAACCTACAGCAAAGCATAAAGGTCTGAAGTAGACCCCCTTTCCCTAATTCTCCTCTGAAGTAGTTTTTATTGTCCCATGTTAAGAATGAACCAAGTCTGTGCAATTCACTCATCTGAGACAACACATCCTGATTTATTTCTATAATGTTCAACACACACATGACCCAAAAGATAACTATTCTGGAAAAGGTACAGCCAGAAAACTGGTATTTTGGCAAAACTGCCTAAGCAGGATAAACAGGACTGCCAAGGGGCTGACTGGGTCCTCTTGGGAGGTTTCCTAGCAGGCTAAAGGGATAGGCCAAAGAGATCTGAGGCAGTCCAGCTCTCCTCCACCACTTGGTTCCGTTCGTCTTCTACAATGAATGGAAAAGTTTTACAGGAGGAGGACATACCATAGGAAAATTGTATCTCTCTTTTATAGATGCTCTTATCTCCTGACAGGGCCAGCAGGTCAATTACATGCAGACAGCCATACTGCCCTCACCAGCAGACATCAGTGTTTACAGCCCTTGCCATTATGCTTGCAATGTCAAAAGATACAAAGGATCATACAGACCACCACCAAAGATGTAGTGTTAAGGGCTTTCTCTAAACCGACTTCTGCTACATGAATTCCGAAGAGGTAGGCAAAAGCTTCCCTCCACTTACATCAGGAGAAATTTGCAACAGCTTCTTGCCCCACGGAGATGGGAAAGGTAAATATCTTCTCCCTTGTTTATTCAACACAGTCTGTAAGGGAGGCATATAGTAAAGTGTAGCCTACAGGCTCAAGGTGGCACAGCCATAAATATTTTACCATATCTGCCCAAATCATTCTACTCTCTGTCCAAAAAGTGAAATTCCAACTACTGGGACGTCTGATTCATACCCTAGGCAGAAGAACAAACACAGGAATCTGCAGTGAGGTGTCCACTTTAGGGAAAGCAACATACACAAATGGCCAAACTTCTTGTGCACTTGTGAGCCCAGAGTCTGCATGCTTCCACACAGAAACGTGGCATCTAAAAACAGACTCCACTGACAGGATAAGATAGCCAAAAAGTATTCTTACTCCCTCTTTCCCCAGAAAACATTAAAACTCCTTTGTGGGGATGATTAAAATGAGGACTCCAAAAGCATGAGTGCTTCTTGAAATGACAGGCCTTCATGAGGGAATCTATAAATGGAAAAGGGACTTTCTGTCCCTCTCAGTTTCTTGCACAGGAACTTCAGTCTCCACAGACCCTTTGATCCCCAAGAGATCAAGAACATATGGAGAAAAAAAACTTCTGTAGTTTCAGGCAGTGGACACTTCATGTGCTCCACCTACGAAAGGTGCAGGGATACAACAGGCCACATGCATGTCTGACTTATAGCACATCAGAAAAAAACTGTTTCACAGGGACACAACTACAGTACCTGGCACAATAGGCTTGTGCAGGGCCCAGTGCTAGTTTAAAAGTATGATCTCTGATGCATTAAGAACTACAAGCACTAATGGGTGAAACAGGACTTATTATGGCTTTCTATATGCAAAGCTCCACTCTCTCTCTCACTCCCTCACACACACACACACACACACACACACACACACACACACACACACACACACACTCATTCAAACTTACTTTGCATCCCCACCCCAAACTTACTTTGCATCCCCACCCCCACTACCACTTTTAACTCAACTCCAAAGTCACAGCACCTCAAGGAAAAGTGAAGTTTCCTTTATGAGAAGGTTTTGGCCGTTAAGCACTAATTACCATGCCAGCCTAAACAAATTGTGTTTTACTGGCCACAGCTGTGATCAACTGAAAGGATACTGGTATAAAAAACATATCAAATATCAGAAAAATTACCACAAATACTCGTGAAAAGTGTATACAAAACTCAGTACAATGCCACAATTACCTTTTCATCTGAATAGACGGCAAGCAGGTGAGAGGCATTTACAAAGCTAGACTGTGGTTCAGGCTGGTATGAAAACAGATGGCTACTACTTATTTCTTGTTACAACACTTTCTAGCACAACAACAAGTTGTACAGTAAGGTGCAAGTGTACTGAAAAGGAAACCAGTAATCAAAGTACACCAGGTAAGGATAGGAGCCCACTGAGTGGCCAAAATTGTAACTGCCTTTTTAAAAGTTTGCTTTTAACTGATTACTTAAAATTGTTGTGTTGAGGATGACGGGTTTTATAAGGTTCAAGTTTTCAACACCACTCATTCTGATGAAGTCCTACTTTGCTGTTGTGACAGACAAAAAGCTGTATACATTTCGTTTTCTGGTTTAACTTTCTGTGTGGATTGCATTAAACTGCTTTGTGAACTTATTTTGCACTTTGGCTACTGAGTTACTCCTATCCTTATCGGGCGTACATTGTTTGGTTACAATTACAAGTAGGCTAATGCTTCTTTACAGTAACAAAGTAAACATTATGCATTTTTTAAATCACATTTATGTGGAAAGCCAGTTTATGAAAGATTCACTTGAGGTATTTGGATAAGGCATTAATAAAAAGGTAAAACAGTGGTACAGGGACCTCAGTGGCATGCAGACAGGACTTTTGGGTCAAGCCTTTTATTGATCACATACAAAAAAGGGATGATAAAAAGGACATGTACATTTATTTTATTTTATTTTACATTTGGTTACTGGGCATACCTCCCAACCATCCTGAATTATCCGTTTTTGCCGAGTTTTGGGGTCAAAAAATGGGGTGCCACGATTCCCGAGTGGCACCCCTTCATTTCCGATTTTCCAAGCGTATTTTTTTTTATTTTTTGTCCTGCATGTTGCTGACGTCACCGCACATGCACGATGACATCAGCTCCATCAGCCTGTCGGAATTCAGCACTTGCGTACGTTGTGCATGCATTGCCAGTGTGTTTTTGAATGCGAGCGAGTGGGAAGGAAGTAACGACTGCTTTTCTAAATGGATCTGGCTGCCTGCGAGAAGGACACACTTATAAATGGATTATTATGGGAATATACAAGCGCCGAGTGGAACGGACAAGTTCAAGTAAGGTGCGTGTGTGTGTGTGTGTGTGTGTGTGTGTGTGTGTGTGTGTGTGTGATGACTTGTGTAGTGTGCACTTAGTGGGCATGGCAGTAGAAGGTGAAAATGTAATCAGTCTTTCTGGCATTTTTGACATGTATGAGATGTGTTTTGTGACTGTTAATTAGGCGCTACCTGAATTCGTGTCCGTTTATCTGTCATCTTTTTTACCTTTTCTGTTTCACTTATTTGTTAAACTGCAATAGACTAGAAGACCAATGTGTAAGCTAATAGTAAGCTCTGGGATGAAGGTGTGGTTCTAGTTATAAGCATGTGATCAGAGTTACAGAAAACACGGACATACCACTGAATGTTAGGTCTGGATTCCCACCCCCCAGCATTTTATGTCCATCTCATACGCATTTTTTCTTTCTTTCTGAGAAGTGGAAGATTGTGTGTGACTATTGTAATGACAGTTGCTGGGAAAGGGAAGGAACAAAGGGCTTCCTGTCTTGCTCAGTCTTCAGTAAAAAGGACTGAGTGGTTCTGTTTTTGGTTTGTGGAAAACAAGAAGGAAATGTTATCTAGTTGGTGCAAACAAAACCTGCATTATTTGATTTTTAATGTAGCTGCACATACTGAGAGGTGCAATTACAGAGTAACAAACAATGCAAAATAACATTCATGGAAAGAATTTAAAAATACTGTTTCCACTAACAGAACTGTAGTATACTCCTGATGTTCACTTGACAGCAGATGTTGTAGGGTATCCTTACTGTACTTATTCTATATGGAGATACGCTGACACAAGATGCTGAGGTTGTAAGGGTACGAACAGTAGTATGAACCTCATGTGTTAACTTTTATTAAATGTTAACAGTCACAGCAATGGATGGTGTTTTTTTAACTATGTTGAATTTCACATACTAGTCAAATTATTACACATCTTACCTGCTTTACCAGTGTTTAGTTCCTCTCTCACAGAGTCATTTTGTTTTTAAATGGCATCTATCTCTAACAACTTTTACTTGTATCATCTGCTTGCTCTTTAGTTCATCTCTCATCAGTTTTTGTTCCAGACATTTTTTTTTCTTTTGGTAGTCATCTGGCATATTTCTTTCTTTATTTTATGTATTTTTGTTTGTTCGTCAAAGTAGAAGACTGATCTGTAGGGACCATTTTTTGGTTCAACCAACTGATGCAAAGAGGTATTCTCTGTGTAAAACAAATCATAGGACTGACTGTACATGAATGTGACACTCAGTCGTACAGAGTTTATCTGTCCCAAAGTCTCACTACAGCTGTTTTGTAAGGGAAGAGCTGAGTGAGGGTGAAGGAGCATTCTGGATTTGGTGGGAGGGAAAGGAGCGAGGGGGAAGAAGGATGGATATGTGAGATGTACGGGAGTGAGAAGCAAAAATGGAGTGTAAGGCTGAGTGGGGGAGAAGAGCAGTAGTTAAGGAGACTGAGTAGGTGAACAAGGACTGGGGCTTAGATTACCTTATTTTGTGGAAGCAGTTGCAGTGTGCTTCTTTGATTGTAGTGTGCCTCTTTGGGCAGTTTTGTCATATTATTCGTTCATGCATTTTGTTTCATTGTCTACAGTATAGCCTACTGGAAAAATGTTAAACAATAAATTTAAAATGCACTCTGTCTAACAAGTGTGCTGTATTATACAAGGAATATAACTTAATAAAGTCAGGAAGGTGTATCAAAGAAAAGAACACATGTATGTTTCTTGTTTTGTGTGCAAGGGGCCAATGATTTGAAAACAGCTCAAAGGTATTCTTTATCCACCACTGGCCAGATGTATTTTCTTTGGATGTGGTGTGGGTTTCAATGCTGTTTCAATGAATGTGACTTTCAAGGGCAGAGAAGTTTTAATGCCAAGTCTATTTTCACGGTGAGACAGTATTGCTTTGTTTATCAGATGTTTGTTAGTGTTTGTGCATTATTGTGCTGCAAAATGTAAAAATAAAATCCAAACAATCATTGTAGAAGTAAAGCAGCATGCACACATTAGCGTTTATGGTAAATGGGATGAAATAGCCAAGTAATGTAACATTGGAATGGCTGCAGGGGAACTCAGGTGCCATATTTTGGTTGTCTGTTCTTCAGTGTGCGTTTGAAAGTTGGTATCCCACAATTTCATTGGAGTGGGTGGGGTTAAACAATTATGTATGCAAATTAGATGTTAATCAGCATACAGATTTGTACCTATTTTTCATGGGCCTTGTCCAGATTTTTGATGTTTCCAGGTTGAGAGGTATGTTACTGGGAAAGTCTGACTAGATACAGGTCCTTTTTCAGCGGAGGCCTGGGAACAAAGCTCCACATACATCTCATTCCGTAGTACAATAAAATGACACTTTACATTATACATAGTAAAATAAAATGATACTTCAAATCACACAGTAAGGTACAAGAAAAGTTAGAGATGCAGTAACACATATATCTAAATTAATCAGACAAAATATTTACACACATGCAAGAATGTGATGGTTAGATAAAATACTACATACATTCAGAAAAGGATAAGGCAGACAGACTGCAACAGAAACATGCATCGAATATTGACAGGAAAGAATCAGAGTAACTGTTGCAGAAATAAAGAAACGGACTGTGCAGAAGAACAGAATGATCAGACACTGTTATACACACACACACACAGAGAAGGATCAGACAGAAAGGCTGTTTTAAACACACACACGCTCGAGTGCGTGTGCACATACAGACACGTGCACACACACACACACACACACACACACACACACACACACACACACACACACACACACACACACACAAACACTTGCCTGCCCATGTGAACACACACACACACACACACACACATAGGCACATACATGTGCTTACACATGTAAGTACACACACACAGACACACACATGCAAATATGTACACACATACAGATGCTTGCACATGTAAGCAGACACATAAAGATGCATGCATACATACATACACTTGCCTGCCCATGCACACATGCATGTGCTTACACATGTAAGCACACACAAACCTACACACGTGCAAATATGCACACACATACACATGCTTGCAGATGTCAGTGCACACATAAACATACACACAAAACACACACATACAACCTACACATAAAGATCAAGAAAAGAAATCTGAATGCAAACAGAAAAACAAGGCGTAGAAACTTTTATAGATAAGAAGGTGGGCAGGGTGCTACATGCCTACATAATATGGTGAAGCAGGGAGACATGGATAAAGAAGGTCTAGGTGGACAGGTTTTATACGGGTAATGCTCAGACAGACATGCTGTTAAAGTGTACATTACAAGATTAAATACATGGAGGGCTAAATGTGGAAAAAGAGCAGGCAGTGAGTGCCATGCAGGAAAAGATCAGGGAAATACTGTTATATTCTCACAGGGAAGAATTAGACATACTGAAAGACTATGACGACATACATAAACAAGGAAATAAGACTGACAGCAAAAACACAGGAAAAACGTAGTACTCTGAATTGGTTATCATACAAATGACAACTTATTGACAGCAAAAGGATTTTGGAGATGCTGTTTGCTGTCTACTTCTACTTGTAATTCATCACAGTGACATAGATGTGCACCGAGCATGTTATTTCATGGTTTAGGTTCCAGGGAAAAATAAAAAAATACTGGCCTCAATCCCTACATCAGATTTCACATGGCTTTTCTTGGTGCAAGCAGTCTTATTTCTTCCATATCATTTTGAGATGCACTTGAAGAAATGATACAGGAAGTGCTAAGCTCCATCACAGTATGCAGTTCAAACAGTGAGAAATGTTAGTTGATAGTTATCTTTGCTTACCTGTAAACTTGGAGAAGGGTTTGTGGATAACTCCAATTGTTGGTTTGCCATTCACAGCCACACATACCATTGTGGTAACGAAATGATCAAGGCGCTCTACAAATCATTAAGAAAATTACATAGTTTAGCAACTGAATGCAAAGATAATCTATTTACTGAATACATAGGATGAGTCAACAGAATGTTCTAAACAGTAGTAATGTTGTCACAGTAGCACAAGACCACTCTCCAGAGCAGCAACCTTCTGCATAAAAATAATTCAGCTTTTAAGGCATGCAATTATGACTAAGCAAAATTCTGTAAACTGCAAAACAGTATTAATGTCCTGTTCTGATAGCGCAGACAAATGTTTTGGTAACAATCTTGCTTCTTCAACACCCCCTTCAAATGGCACATTAGTATACAGAGAACGAACATCAAAAAGTAACCATTACTCACCAGCACTGTGGTTAAGCTGATAAAAGAATTACTGGTATGCCTGATGCATGCTTGCATGAGGTGAACAAACTATATCATGCTACAACACTTCTGTCTCACCCAAGAATTTATCCCTCATATCCAACAGTGACAAGGTAGCAGCACTGCAAAGTAGGCGCTGTAAGGATATAAAATGCACCCTGTATGAAGTTGTAAAGGGACTCAGTAAGTACATAAAGTACAGCAGTGAAGACATGAGTAAAATGGTATCACTTCTGCTCCAGAAACCTGACCACATTTAGTGCTACAAACATTTTATTTCAAGAGGTAGCTGAAGGACTGTACTTCTGGTAAGGTGTTCCGAAAGTCTGAATCAATCCTGTACCCTACCTGTACTAAATAAAACTTTACACATTCTCAGTATTCAGAGACCTTCTGAAGTTTCCTGCCATAGACATGCTACTAGTGTACTATGGCGCAGCAAAGAAAAAAGCTAAATTCGAAGTAAGAAAGTACAGTGCTGTGCTGAAAAGTACCAGGTGGAAAGCCATATTAAGTCTGCAGAGATGGAAAATGCTAAACCCAACTCTCCAGAAACACAGCCAAAGCAAGGAAGGGCTTCTCTACAGGTCTCTTTTCTGAGTGTCAGCCACTCAGGTTACAAGATGAAAACACCAATGGCTATTTGCTAACGGAATAACTGTCAGTATGATTTCTATGTGTGTCGGCAGTGATCCACTTGCTTTGTGAGACCTCACTCTTCTCCATTTCAGTGTGACTGTGGAGTTGGTTTATAAAATTTTGGGGGCTGGGAGGGTTTGAGTTTTCACCCTTGTGCGTTTCAGTCATTTTTTTGGTGTTGTGGTTCATCAGATTTTAGATATTGCAGGTCTGGTAGCCGAACCCTCAGATGGCGTACTGAAATCATCACTTGAATTGATATTGGCTACAAATACAGAAGTAAAGGGGGGGGGGTATTATTCAGGAGTCATCTCTTAGAATTGCAGAGACAGACAAAATCCTCACCAATCACTCAGACACAATCCCCGGGATTCAGTAAGGCCGATTTTTCGTGCAAGAACAGTGTAAGTGCTCCTGCACAGAAAATGGCCGCCAAGCGATTCAGGATAGTGTCGTTTTCACATGCACGAGCGGCCCTACACTGTTCTAGCACGGAAAACAGTGTGGCATTCAAATCACCTCATTTGCTGGTGAAAACTATGCAAATGAGGTGATTTAGCGATATACCAAGCTGCCAGGTCTCCGTGTTAGAACAGTGTCAGTGCACAAATGTATTCAGAAAATGACTGAGTAACACTTATTAGTCTTGATATAGGTTCAGCATTTGATTCAGTAAGTTGGGACTATCTGTTTACCTTACTGAAATGCACAAACTTCTCTGATGCATTTGTAAATTTAATTGAGCATTTATACAAAGGAACGCTGGCTTATATTAAGGTAGGAACATATGTTTCACAAAAAATACCCATTCTTAAAGGTACAAAGCAAGGATGTCCACTTTCTCCACTATTATTCACTTTAGTAATGGAGCCTTGGGCTAATTTGATTAGAAACAGTACTGACATAGAGGGTTTTGAAATAGACGAAAATACAACATTAAAAATTCAACTTTTTGCAGATGATGTTCTAATTACATCAGCAGATCTAATTCTTCTATGCAGTCTTTATTTGATAAAATGATGAATTTTAAAAGTATTTCTGGTTTAATATTCAATGAAGAAAAAACTAAAATACTACCTATATATACACGAAAAAATATTCTCATTAGTGATTTTACTAAATATGTACCCAATTCAGGTCAGATAACTTATTTAGGTATAATACTATCTAAAGATATTAAATCTATTATATGTAATAACTATAATACCTGTTTTCTTAATATACAAAATCTTTTTAATACCTGGAATAATATGTTTTTACTATGGAGGAGAGACTTACAATTATTAAAATGATAATATTCCCCAAGATTTTATACTTAATACAATCAATAATACTTTCACCTACAAAAATAATTATCAAGAAACTGAATACACTAATGTTAAATTTCTTATGGGCACCTAATAGACCTAGGATTGCATTAAAGAAACATACTAATAGCTGGTCTCAAGGGGGTATTTCTTTTCCAGACTTTAATTTATATATTATCTCTTCTATTATAAAAGTTATTACTTTATTAATAGATCAGTCATATATCGCAAAATGGAAAGATTATTGGGAGCTAATTAGTATGCACTTCATGAAAATAACTCCATGTTGTGGTTGCTAAAGGAATTTTGTACTTCACCTATTACACCTAAACATATGGTTTGTTACCCATTAAATATTATTATTAGTTATCGTAACTTTATATTCATGCACCCTAAGTATAGGGAATGGAATTTTATTGTATTCCCTATAATGTATACTCAGGGTATGCTTATGTCATCTACTTCTGAAGGAGCTCATTTAGCTATAGATAATGATCTAAAGTACTGGTATCAGCTGATATCTGATAATAAAGTTAAAAATCTAGATTTCTTAAAACAAGAATTTGATCTAAGAGAAACTTGCTGGTTAGAGGTTCAGATCTTTAGACAACATCTCATTGATAGAATAGATCTAATGTCTACAACAGTTAAAGAATCTATTCCAAAACTGATTGATTACTTGATACTAAATTTACAGCATAAAGTTTCTGATAAAGGTAAACTTTCATATATACATAAAATTATCATACAAGAAACTTTTTACAGTGTAGATTCATACTGGAATTATTTCACCTCTATTAATGGGTACCAACCAACTCAACAAGATAAACAATATATATTGGAATCTGCTTATAGAACTACATCTTCCATTGTCTGGAGACTTTATACATGGAAATTTTTACATAGATCTTTTTATACACCTTTGATGATGAATAAAATAAATAATAAAGATAATCTATGTAAGAGATGTAATGTAGAAATTAATGCTGACTGGGCTCATATGTTTTATGACTGTATGAAGTTGAAAGAATACTGGAAGTCAATTAATGAATTTTGCAGGCTCTTTTTACAGATAATTTCATTATTTCTAAGTCTCTTATATTATTCAACACACCTGTACCTCAATGTGTTAAAAAGATTAAGCTTCCCTTGTTATGGTCTATCCTAGCAGTGGCCAGGAAAATAATAACTAGAAATTGGATTTCAGATACACTTCCTTCGTTCAATGAATTTAAAAATGTTATGAATATAATGTGCCATATGGAAATAAGCACAATTAGAATGAGAACAACTAGAAAAACATCATATTATATTGTATGGGATAATTTACAAAATTTGTTAAAAAAATTCTAATTTCAATAGCACGGTATTTTAGTTTAATTAATTGATCTGATTGTAGTGGATGTCTTTGTAAATACTTTAGTTGTTTTGTTGAATATTATAATAATACCTATTTTTAATTACTTGTATAAAATTGTTATGATATTTCTCTTATATGTTAAAACAATAAACCTGTTTTGAAAAAAAGAAAATGACTGAGTACATTTCTGCAACTGACAAAGCGGAGGCATGACAGCTCGTGAAAAAACATGTATCATGTACATTAGACATGCCAATGGCCAAATATAAGGCAATTGGCATTAAAAATTGATTGATTATTATGAAAATTAAACTTTTTTTTTTTGGACAATCTTGGCCGTTTTAAGCATAGGGCAGTGGCGTGCAAATAGCATCGGGCCGAAGGGATCCAGGGAAGAAATAGCCAGGGAATTGTTATAGCTAGGCTTGTATAGACCCTGGGACCGATAGACTAGTACCAACCTATGAACCTATAAAAAAAAAGGGAAAAACTCAATTTGAAGTTAAATCTGCATTTTACCCATTATAGTCAATGGCATGCAGAATGTAAACAATACCAGGGAGCACTGGTTGTCAAGGGGAAAGGGTCATTTTAGTGCAGTAACTAACGACCTACACACTGGGGTATGCAAATGAGGGGAGTTATGCTGAATCACATATTTCTTCAAAGTGTCAGCTTGTACCTAACCGTGTAGGTGCAGCAATACAACAGTGGAAGTCTAAGAGCTGAATGACTTCATAAGGGGGTGTGTCATGCTTGCTGTAAGCTCACTGGAGCTCTGTGGTCCATGTTTGCCCTTAGCTAACTAAGGAAGGGGGTGTGTCAGATGTGCCTGAGTAATGTGTACATAGCTTAAATGGGTGTGTGCGCCACACACTGGGTTTTAAACTTAAACAAACAAAAAAACAAGAAGAAATGGCAGCACTGTTTACATTTCAGCACTGGGTATGTGCGGAGCAACTCGGGGCTTAAATAGGGAGGAACTGTGAAGGGGAAACAGCAGTAGGAAGGCAATCAAGGAGAACTAGCATAGCAGGCAGGTGGAATGTATCAGAATCAGCCAATTACACATGCAGCAGCCCAGCCCACTACTATAAACTGTGCAAACACCTTTCAGACTGTTTTTTCCCACAAACTCTACAACACCGGTATACACAGATGGGGGATTTTTAACTGGCAAAGCTAACTAAAAATGTTAGGGGCTGCTGCTGCTTTACTCCATCAATATGTGGGAGAGGCTAAGGGTGATGAGGAGGAGAATGCTGACAACCGACCTACAGTGATGAGGAGGAGAAGAGTGAACAGACCCAGGGTAACCTACCCAGGCCTACATGAGCTGGAGATAGTGGAGCACTATAGGCTGGACAGGGACATTCTACAGCAAATCATTGAGCTGTGCCGGCCA
Source organism: Protopterus annectens (assembly GCF_019279795.1). NCBI lineage: Eukaryota > Metazoa > Chordata > Ceratodontiformes > Protopteridae > Protopterus > Protopterus annectens. Next base: position 822,183,266 of record NC_056746.1, read on the forward strand.
CGCCTCACACACAAAACTAAGAGAGGGGAACCCATCCCAGTGGATAGCAAGGTATGTGTAGGCGTAAGTATACTAGCCACAAGTACCTTCCAAAGACCAACTGGGAATATCATGGGGGTCTCACAGGCATCAGCATCCAGGGTACTCCACCAATTCCTGGATGTCATGACACCACATGCCAATGAGCACATATATTTTCCCAACACTCATGAGGCATTGTCCAGAAGTATGCGTTTCCTCCACCTTATAGCAGAATACGCTGAGGTAGTTGGTGCTATAGACTGCATGCACATCCACATCAAAGCACCACCCGGCGAGCGGGGTAGGGTCTACATAAACCGCAAGGGCTTCCCCTCCATCAATTGTCAGGTCGTGTGCGAAGCCCGGGCATTATCATGGATGTGTGTGCTGGCAGCCCTGGAAGCTATCACAACTCCCACATCTGGCATTGCTCACAGCTGTATCAGGGGTTTGCCGGGGGGGCATATCATATGGCCATCTAGTGGGGGAAGCTGGCTATGCACTGGAGCTGTGGCTGATAACACCCATCAGAAATGCACACACACCTGAACAAGAACACCATAATGAGGCACACGCACAAACCAGGTTCATTGTAGAGCATGTGTTTGGGATGCTCAAGTCACAGTTCTGCTGCCTTTACATATCCGGTGGAGCCTTGCAGTACTCTTCAGCTGAGCACAGGCACAGAGGGACTCGGAGTAGGCACTTCCTAAGCCTGCTCCTATAGGCAGAAGGAGGCATGCCCCGTATGCCCAGGCCTTGGCAAACAGGCAATGCATAGCACACATACTGACACTGTAGGGACCCAAGGGACTGATACCTCTCTCTGACCTGTACATACAGTAAAAGGGATGCCAAAAGTACAGTTGTGTACACTTACCATAAATATAGATGTTCGAGTGTATTCACTGTTGCAGTCATCACATTTGGGTTATCTGCTTGCAGTAGCCCTCAGTCGGCCTGATTAACAAAGTCTTGGGTCCTGCATTGGTTGCTGTCTCTTCTTCCATGACGTCAGGTCATCAGGGGTATAAAACATGCAGTCAACGCCATTACATCAGTTTTTCTTGCCCCAGATGTCAGGTGCCCCCCTAATGGGAAGCAATTAAATCTATAAATATATAAGGTTATAATTCCAAAAAAAAAAGCAAATACACTAAAAAGCTTTTAAGCATTGTAAAGGAGAGTAGAGGTATAGCCAAAAGAAGTAAGGGGACTGGAGGGAGGGTAACCAGGACTGCAACAGTGAATACACTCGAACATCTACATTTATGGCAAGTGTACACAACTGTACTATGTTCTTCGTGTTTCACTGTTGCAGTCATCACATTTGGGTAGATTCCCAAAGCTAAGGATGGGAGGAGGAATTTAGATAGCATTAGGACCAGCAATAAGGCCCTGCAAGACTGCAGTGGCACAGCCAGCTCTGAATTTAGAGAAAATTGGCAGATGGTAATGCTTGGTGAAAGTATGTACAGAACTCCAGGTAGCAGCTTCTAGGATGTCCCTGGTAGGAACGCCTCTGAGAAAGGCTGCAGAGGTAGATGTAGCCCTGGCAGAGTGGGGTCTGATCCCCTGTGGAATAGGTTTTCCATGGTGCTTATAGCAGAAATGAATGTAATGGCCTATCCATTTAGAAATAGTTTGCTTTGAAATAGCTTTCCCCTCTGCCCCTGCAGCAAATGCCACCAGCAGTTGTTCAGATTTCCTTTGAGGTTTAGTCCTGCCCAAGTAGAATCTAAGTTGTCTGTGCACATCTAAGTAGTACAGTATCCATTCCCCTTTGTTCTGTGGATTAGGAAAGAAGGTTGGCAGATGAATGGACTGATTAAGGGCCACACTGGCTACTACCTTGGGTATGAAAGAGGGATTGGTCCTGAGGGACACCCTGTCCGCATGAAGATGATGAAAGGCTCCACTGCTATAAGGGCCTGTAATTCAGACACCCTTCTTGCTGAAGTGATTGCTAAGAGGAAAGCTGTTTTCCAAGAAAGGAATTTTAAATCGGCAGAAGCAGCTCGAAAGGAGGTAGAGCGAGTTTCTCCAATACAAAGTTAAGGTCCCAGGCTGGAGGTGGAGCTCTCCTGGGTGGTCTTAAATTTTTGGCCCCTCTGAGGAACTGCTTGAGCAGTGGATGAGAGAAGAGGGGAGCTTCTGTGTTACAATGAGTTGAAATGGCTGAGGCATGAATTTTGATGGAGGAGAAAGACAGGGCCTTGTGAAGCATCTCAGTTAAGTATTGTAAAATCTGAGCTAAATTGGGCACTGCTGTGCTCATCCCTTGAGATTGTTTCCAGGCACAGAATCTTTTCCGTTTTTCAGTATAAGATTTCCTAGTACTAGGCCTCCTTGCCTCTAAGATGATATCCATCACTGGTTTACTGAGGGATGGTAAAGGAGAGATTAGGTAATTAGGCAGGCTGCTAGGTTCAGTGTTTGAAGCTGAAGGTGCAGAATCTGGCTCTCCTGCTGAGACAATAAGGTAGGAATCTGAGGCAGGTGCCATGGGGCCAACAGTGACACACTGCGCAAGAGGGGGTACCAGTGTTAGCGTGGCCAGTCAGGTGCAATCAAAATCGTCCTTGGTTTGTCTTGTTTGATCTTTATTAGTACTTTGGAGAACAGAGGCAGAGGAGGAAAGGCATAAACTGATAGGTTTTTCCAGCTGAAGGACAGGACATCCACTTTCCAAGCTTGTTTGTGGGGAGTCCTTGTGCAAAATTTGTCCAATTGATAGTCCTGGGGGGAGGCAAACAGGTCTATATCTCGGCTCCCCCATTTGCTTGTCAACATGTTGAAAATCCTTGTTTCCAGTTTCCACTCATGTGGGTCCATGAGGTTTCTGCTTAGTCCGTCTGCCAGCGTATTTAGTTTTTCTGGCAGGAATTGAGCTTGTAGATGCACTTGGTAGCTCAAGGCTGTGTTCCACAATGCCATGGCTAGTGTGCAGAGGGGGTAAGAATGTGTGCCCCCCCCCCCCGCTTGTTTATGTACCACATAACAGTGGTGTTGTCCGTCTTTACCATTAATTATCCTGGAAGAATGTGGTCCTTGAAGGCTGTCAGAGCACTCTGTACAGCTAGAATTTCTTTTTGATTGATATGCAGGTGCATTTGACTTGGGTTCTATTTGCCCTGAATGCACTTCCCTGCCAGGTGAGCCCCCTCATGCATAGTCTGATGTGTCTGTTGTTAGGGTTTGGGCGGCAGACAGTAGTGTGAATTGTAGTCCCTTGTTTTGGTGGCAGGCCTCTGCCCACCAAAGGAATTTTAAGCGGTAGGCAAGGTATGATAGGAATCATTGCTTCTAGATCCTGAGAATGTTGACACCATAGGCGTTTTAGATACCATTGTAGTTTCCTCATATGCAGTCTTGCATATGGAATTAGAAGAATGCAGGAGGCCATAAACCCCAAGGCTTGTAGTATTTGCCTTGCAGATAGCAGGGTTTTTGTGGCCACTTGTTTGAAGTAGGTAGTCAAATTAAGTTGTTTCTCTGGGGTGAGGAAAGCCATCTGGGAAGTTGTATTCAAGCTTGCTCCCAGGAATATAATTTGTTGACAGGGTACCAGGTGTGATTTCTGTTTGTTTATGGTGTAGCCCAGACAAGTTAGCACCCTTTGTACAAAGGCCAGATGATTCAAAAGTATGTCCTGGCTTTCTGCTTGAATTAGACAATTGTCCAGGTATGGGTATATTTGAATATTTATTTGCCTGTAAAATGCAATGACTGGAGCTAGGCACTTTGTGAATACCCTGGGCGACTAGATAAGCCTAAGGACAGTGCAGAGAATTTTGAAGCGTAGGTATCTTCTGCAAGATTCCCTGACTGGGATGTGCAGGTATGCTTCCTTTAAATTTAGTGTTGCCACCCAGGCATCTTTGCCTAGCATAGGAAGCAACTGGTGGAGAGTCAGCATATTGAATTTTGGAATCGCCAAAAAGGTGTTTAGAGTAGACAGGTCTAGGATTGGATGCCATGAATTGTCTTTTCTGGGTACCAGGAAAAGTCTGGAGTAGAAACCTTGTCCCTTTTCCTCTTCTGGTACCAACTGAATAGCCCGTTTGCTTAGGAGAGAAAGTACTTGCTTTTGGGCCTCTGCCCACTGATTTGGGGGTAGATCTGGCCACTTGCTTGGTGCTGGTAATGTGCGGAAGTGAAATATGTATCCTTGGGACACTATATTAAAAACCCATTTATCCTGGGTAATGAGTTCCCAGTTCTTTGCATGAAGAGCAATATTTCCCCCCAAAGGGGCGGTCAGTTGAGAAGTGCTTGGAAGTTTTAAAAAGAAGTCAATGAGACAGTTTATCATAGGGGGGAGTTTTTTTACTCCCAGATTTGGAAGTGGAGGCCCCCCACTGCTTAGTCCTGTGCGTACCCTGGGACTGAAGCCTGGGTGCTCTGCTGGATCTGGGTTTGAACTGAGATGGTCTGAAGAGGCAGGAAAGGACCAATTCATGGAAGGCCAATGCCTACTAAACCTTGGAGGCTGTACTTGTAAGAAATCTTTAACAGTTTGCATAGATTTAGCTTTTTCCTCCATCTTTTTAAGAACTTCTTCTGCCTTGTTGCCAAACAGGCGATCCTGATTTAAGGGAGCATCCAGTAATTTTGCTTTAACATGATCTGGCAAGGATTGCTCCTTAAGCCAAGCATACCTTCTAAGTACAGACCCAGTTACAGCAGCCCTGCAAGATGCCTCTACTGAATCAAAACCACATTGTAAAGTATGTTTCCAACTTGTTCAGCTGAATGCAGCAGATCCTGTAAATCCTTATTTTCAGCACAATCAAGAATCAACATCATTTTCTGTTTAAGCAATCCAATAATATGCTGCTGATACTTTAACATACGAAACTGGCAGTTTAAGGCCCTAATATCCAAAGTTGCAGAAGTGTATACCTTCTTACCCCATCTATCCAGCGCCCTAGAGTCTCTATCAGAGGGGGTAGGATTTTTGGCAGTAGTAGTTTTAATGCCCTTGGGTCCCTGTGAAATGGTCTCAGGATCCACAGTAGGAATTTTGAAAAGGAACTTGTGAGAGTCAGGGACCCTGTAATATCTATGAGGTTTCCTGGGAGCAGGGGGTAAAGAGTCAGCGGCCAAGCTAGATTCTGAAAAGGCATCATCAACAATGTCTAGTACAGGAAGTATGGCTAAAGGCCTGTGCTGGGGCAGGAGTAAGAAATCCCTATGCCTCTTTTTAGAATCTGAGAAATCCTGACTTTCCCAATGAAAATGCTCCCTGAAGGTATGCAAGGTTTCACCAAAAGAGAAATCCTCTGGGGGGATGCAGAGGGAATAGAGTCCTCAGCATCAGAATCCTTATAGGTAGATTAGGGTAAATCCTGGTCATCACAGGAAACAGAAAATTCAGAATCCTGGTCAGAAGTATCATAAGCAAACTCAGTCCTAGGTCTCCTAGAGGGGGAAGGTTGGCTTCCCCTGATTAAAGTAATACGGTCTTCAGCCATTCTTATCATTTGTTTTTTAGGCATAGAGGCCTGGCCATGTAGTCTGGGCATCAGTTTTCTAGGCATGGTTTGAGTTTTAGGCCTTGAAGAATAAGATAGCATTGGTTTAATACGCAAGTCAGTAGACCCATCCAAGTAGAGACATCTGCAGGTTCCACAGATGAAGTATCTCACGGCATACCGGACTCCGAATGGGTCTCAGTAGAGGCCTGTGAATCTGAAGTACCGGGTATCAAGGGCTGCGAAAGCACCTCACTGAGTACCGGCGAACTGGTGACTGGCTTAGGAGAAGCATCATCGGCAGCTTTGGATCTTGGCAGCCTGTCTTTGTCTTTTTCTTTGCATTTTTTCAGAATGTCGGTATTCGGATGGCTTACCGAAGACATATCGGGATAATTGAACCGAGCACCAAAATATTTAGAAGCGAAAATATACAGACGATGGATAGTTCATGGTTTAAATAAGGCACAAAACCGACAGCGAGGTACGTTGTGGTCAGGGCCTAGGCAAGGAATACAGTACGAATGAAAATCTTTATGAGGTATTTGCTTTCCACAAGAAATGCAATTATTTACTTTCACTGACATCGGATTAGAGCAAGAAAAAGTTTCCCCAATAGGGTACTTAGCTTTTAGTTGAAGACTTTGGTTCTGAAACTCGAAAATGAAAATTTCAGGAGTCGGCCCACTGGCACTTGTGAACTGCTTCTGCTTCGGGTACCGCACGGCAAGAAAGACTGATGTAATGGCATCGGCTGCATGTTTTATACCCCTGACAACCTGACGTCACAGAAGAAGAGACAGCAACTGACACAGGAACCAAGACTTTGTTAACAGGCCGACTGAGGGCTACTGCAAGCAGATAACCCAAATGTGATGACTGCAACAGTGAAACATGAAGAACATCATGACACTACCTGTGCTTTACCATGTATAGGGAGTGTACTACGTGCATCCGACATAGTCAGCCCTCCAGCACCATCCTCAGTACTGGCCCAGCAACAAGTTAAGTCACCCTCCCTATCAATTACTGAATGGAGTAGTATGTTCACATACTTGTATGTATGATATGGATGCAAGCATGCATGGGAATTAGGTGGCTGAATGGGATAGCAGCAGACAGCTATATGGGACAGCAGGAAATCCATAAGAAATACTGGTGTCAATATACTAGGCAGTACTACACAAGGTGACAACTCCCACCGCAGTACATGTGATGGCCCAAATAACTGTGGGTGTCAATAGGTCACACACATGGATGTCAATGAGGGTCACATACCCACCACCAGCCTCACCCAGCAGGACAGGTGTAGATGACCATAAAGAAAGGCCGGGCTAAGGCCCCCAAATTATGGCAATGGTGAACAGCCCCCCCACCAGACCTACACAGACATACTAGAACAGGTCTGGCAGTTGCATTTTAGTTCTGAAGGGTAAGAAGTCTGAAACTGAAATTTATGCCATTAAAATCTAATGTGTACTCTACTGATATGCCTCCTTCCTGCATGATAGGTCACAATACAATTTGAAATGGAAGCCAACAGAGTAACCAAAATACCTGTAGTCACTGCAAGTCTTCAGGTGTGCACCCCCCCCCCCCACAATCCCATGTAGAAATGCAGTAACATGTAAGTTTGAGGAGTAATATCACTGGAGCAAAGATTGCCAGAGCTGTCCCAATCTACACTGTTGCATGTGTACAATATGCAGGGGACAGTATGGTAAGTTTGTTGTGTGTTTAATATTGCCTGGAAGTAGTCAGCATGTGGGCCTGGATGGTTGTGTCTCAGTGGCCTAGGTACAGTACAGTGGTCGACAGGGCCATGTTCCAACAACTGCAGTGCCAACCACACTGCTTCTTGCTACACCCATGTCAGAAGTTGTACATACTCACTGTCCAGATGTCAATATCTGTCACCATCGGAAAGCTGGACACGCCATGAATGGGGTCCCATACATAGAAACAGTACACAAGTGGAAGTAACATACACAGAGTACATATAAAATAACTTTCAACTGCACACAACTTTGGAATTATACATAGAGGTTAGCATCACATTAGTTGTCCCTCTAGCATGGAATACTGGTAGTTTGGCCAATCACTGGCAGACCACAAAAGGCACAATTATAAATAACGACAGGCTGCCCATGCTCCCACACAAGCCAGCATAAGGGGGCATTCCCTGGTATATTTGTGAATCAGGTGGCAGTAGCTTCCATATCACACATGAACCCTTCTCACCCCACCATCAGCCACAGGTTTATCACAAGTCATATCCTTGCTGTAGGGAATGAGTACAGCATGAACCCATCTCAGTATGGGAATACATACATGATGCTGCATGCTGAACAGGTGTCTAATGCAGGTGTGTCCCTAGATGTAAGCAGCAACCTGACCACATCCAGACTTGTGGATCAGTATGAACAGGAAGGATTGACAGGAACAGCTCAACCACTTACCACTGTCACCCCAGGATAATCCACTGGCTTGCAGCATGGGAACATATGACTGACAGAATGCACTGGCCTACTACAGATGGCCTGCAGCACTCTCAAATAGCCTATAGTCCTCTGGCAGCCCATGCCTCACCCATAGTGCCAATGTACGGAATGTCAGAGGGTACTAAGTAGCAACCTAACACAGTAAACAGAAAACAAATGCAAGGCCATGCTGACAAATGCCAGTAGCATACCTCCCCATGTCCTACTGCAAGAACTGTGGATCAGAACATAAATACTACTGGGATAAAGGCCCAACTATAGGTACCCTGGAGATATTGCTTTCATAATGTTAGGAGGAGGAGAGAATTACGGGGGGGGGGTGTAGGAGAATGGATGCCATGGAGTGGTGTGAAGTCTGAAATTCTGTCTGCCCATACTACCCCCTGACTGCAAACCAAGGAATGAATAGCCACAAAACTGCTTGTAAACCACAATGTGAAGGTAAACTGACCAGATATAGGAGTCCTGCCTCTTTATAACCTGTGTGTATCTCTATAGCTGAGTGGTATGGCCCCAGCAGGATATGGCCATTCCATTAAGTTGAGAAAGGCACAAGAAGGGGATCCCCAGCCAGCATACTAATAAGGTGCTGGACCATTTACACAGAACCAGCAGTCTATTGTCTGTAGTTACCCCTCCACAATGGCAGGAGTGTGCCAGAATGTGTAGTCTATATGCCTCAGAATATTGGTCTCAGCTTCAATCATCTTGTATTTCCCTGGTAAATACCTGTGAGCAAAGAATGACAATTGTCAGTAATTGATGACATGATACATCACAGTGTAAAACAGTACACATGTCAGAAAATCTATGGTACAACCAACCATGTTACACAAGCAGCACCGACGTCAATAGTTACAGTATCCCCTGTATGTTATGCCCACTGTGTCTCCATATTGGCAACCTATCTACAGATATCCTGCAGAAACAGGTTGCTAGGTGTAGCTGTAGCACACAAAACCCTGAACTGGAGTCCAACTTTCTCTGGAATGGATGCACACACTCAACAGAGAAAGTCATACAGGGTATGCTCCTATGCTTAGAGAAATAAAGTCCATGTCTGACAACACAGTGAACTATATATATCTGTTATTTGCAGATGTCTGCGTGCACACACCAAATTGTACACCATTGATACTACACACACACACACACACACACACACACACACACACACACACACACACACACACACACACACACACACACACACACACACACACACACACACACACACACACACATTGGATAGGAATACTCACACATATCTAAGGCCAACATAATATATGTCAAACATATACACACACTCAGAGACATAGGGAAGACAGAGACAGACAGCGACAGAGAGAATCCCATTATGAGGCCTTTTCCACCTAGTACACATCCCATTGACCTATATCACATGATGTGCTGATGTTATCCACTGTAGAAATTCCTTTTATTAGCCTTCAGCCCTATAGTCTCAGTGGTGCTTGTGATAACTGTGTAACACTATAGTACAAATAAGTATCCATGTAGCAGTTGTAATCTCAGTCCTGTCAAATGTAAAGCTGTGTGTGAGTGTGTGTGTGTGTGTGCGCGCGTGTGTGTGTGTGTGTGTGTGTGTGTGTGTGTGTGTGTGTGTGTGTGTGTGTGTGTGTGTGTGTGTTTCTAGATAAATGAGTTTGAGGCCATTCACACTCACTACACTTTCCTTTAGCACTACTGCTGATGTCACTCACCTTTAAAGATACCTTTGGACAGCTTTCCAACATATAATCTCTGTGGTGCTTGTGATAAGTGCATAATACTACAGTGTAGCAAACTAGTTAGGTAGGAGTTTTAATCCTGGTCTTGACAACTGTGAAAATATGTGCATTTGTGTGAAAGAGTGTGTGTCTTTGTATTGACATGATTTTGAGGCCATTCACACTCATTACACTTCTCTTACCCTCCTTTAGCACTGCTGCTGATGTCACTCACCTTCAAACTTACCTTTGGACAGTTCTTCAACATATAAGCTCTGTGGCCCTTGCAATAACTCTGTAATGTTATAATGTAGCAAGCTAGTTAGGTAGGAGTTCGAATCCCACTCCTGGCAACTGTGAAAAATGTGTGCATTTGCGTGAGAGCGTGTCTTTCTAGGGGCGTGATTTTGAGGCCATTCACACTCACTACACTTCCCTTACCTCTCCTTTAGCACTGCTGCTGATATCACTCACCTTCAAAGATACCTGTTGGACAGGTCTTCAACAGATAAGTTCTGTGGTGCTTGCGATAACTGCATAATACTGTAGTGTAATAAACTACCTACGTAGGAGTAATAATCTCAGTCCTGGCAACTGTGAAAATGTGTGTGTTTGTGTGAGAAAGAGTGATTGTGTCTTTGCAGAAACATGATTTTGAGGCCTTTCACACTCACTACACTTCCCTTACCCCTCCTTTAGCAGGGAGAATAAGTTATTAAAAGATCAAGTCACCAGTCCTGAAGCTAAAATGGTACTGCAAGAAGAAAAACAGACCAACAGGTTAGAGTGCGATGGAAGAATCTCAACATTATATGGGTCCCTGAGAAGGATAAGGCTCAACCCAGGGGTAATAAAAATTGTTAGTTAGTTACAACAAAGGAAATACACTCGATATATCAAGTCAGTAGTTTAGACTAGTTGCATCATAGTATTTACAGTTGTCAACTGAGGGTATCATGTAGGATATAAAAAATCTTATAATGGGATAAACAAAGTCAAACAGGGTAACAGTTGTATTACGCAGTAACAATTATGTGAAGAGAACTGTAGAACATTATTATAGTCATAAACGCACTCCATGATCAAGACTCAACTCACTCTCCAGCATCCTGTTCAGTCAGTTATGGTATACTCAGAGACAGAAATGCAAAGGAGCAGTATTAAAAGTGTAACATCAGTAGAAGGGGGAAAGCTGGGTGAACAAGTGCAAGGAAAACAGGATGGATTTGAAATGAGAAGAACAAGAGACATAACAAACTTTGTTACATGCTGCATTTACTCAAAATTTAGCAAAAAGTATTCTAAGAACGAAGCTAAAATGAGAATGAGCAAAAGGAAATTTTGCCAATAGGGATGACTGCAAGAAGGGTTATAGAAAATAGGCAAGGGGTAGCTGGAATTTACTAGGAAAAAGATGATAAATGAACCACGGTATTTGGATAAACAACACAAGGAAAGATAATAGACTGTAAGGATGAGAAGCAGAAGTTTTGATAGGTATTTACAAGTGTATTGATCCATGAGGATTTTTAGAAACTTAGCCCTACATTACCATGAAATTGTAGTCCTTGTAACTTAAGTATGAATAACCAATCGCAGGCAGAACATTTACATGTTACTCCTACCTATAAATACAAATGAACCTATGAACCTAAGGGTTGCCTAGGGTTTAGTTAAGGTTTTATCTCTCTGTGCTATGGGGCAAAGAGGGTTCTTTGGGACCCATGTGCACTAGATGCATGAGTGCTTAATGAACTGGGTGGGAGAACATGCCAGACAGCAGCTGATGTCACCTTGACCATCTTGAGGGGAAGGAGGAAGCTCAGTTTACAACACTTCTGCCAGAGTGTAGCTGTCTCATCTGCAGCAAGAAACCTTGCATGTCAATACTGCATAGTAATGAGCTGCATAGTCAGGAGGTCACATATGCATCTACCGACAGCAGCTACTGTACAGTATGCAAGCTGCTGAGGGGGTGATGACAGGACAGCCAACAGGATTGGATAAGTGGCCCACTCTCTTAACACCTAACTCAAGTCTCCACTAGGAATGTTTTTGTCCCAGTGGAGGAATGAAGGGGTTAACTAGTAGCAGAAAGGAGGGTGGGGTCACTGGGTTAATCCTGCAGACAAAAAAAAAAACTGTTCAGTATTATGGAAGTACTAAAAAAAAACAAAAAAACAGTACCACCAGTACAAGTTTCTTACTTCAGTAAGAGCATTAAGTAGACATATCGTTCTGTTCTTTCTGGTCTATCCGTACGTGTGACTCACATACACATAAGGAAGTAATGAAGTTTCAAAATGTTGTCAGCTTTCAACTGCTTTAATAACTGAATGGGAGAATAGCTGTAACAGTAATCCTGGGATCTAGGTTCAACACCAAGATGAAATGTGCATTTCTTATGACCTGTGCTACCAAAATCTTTTTCTGACATATGTATATATGTGTGTGTGTGTGTGTGTGTGTGTGTGTGTGTGTGTGTGTGTGCGTGTGCATATCGTGCACGTGCGAGTGCCTGTGTGTGTATATAGAGATGAAAAAATCAAAGCATTCTAAATCATTTGTTTCAAATTATCTGATACAGTGGCATGCAAGAAATACTGAACTGTTTTAAAAGTAATTACATCCATCTCTGTGGAATTTGAACACACTGTAGCATCATGCAGCCTCTTAAACAGATTTCGTCTGACATTTCTGATTCTCTGAATACATGCAGTCTCGAAGACCACCTCCCAGAAAATCCTGCAAGCAGGAACATTCGTGCCCCTGATCTTGGTCAGCAAAACAATCAGTGTGTGGCAAAAGCAGAATATGACAAAGAGATCTCCATAGCATTTTCCACATATGAAGCAGACATCACTTGACTGTAGTCATGTCATTTCCAGCTTAGCCAGTAAGTAATACAGATTAGCCAAAAATGAAGCACTTGATTAACCTGAACTTTTGTTTGACATTTGCTTTAATAATCTTCCAAGAGACAGTTCTTCTGAATTGATGGATCTTACAGAAACAAGAGCTTACCAAGGTGTTTTGGTGGGCAGATTCAAGATGCATGTTGCATGGCAATAGGCAAAAGCCAGACATTGTCCATTCTGTATATAGGCCTGGTATCGTTGCTCTATCATCCACCAAACATTTAAAAACTGCACACATCCTTCCTAATGAGGCCCCTCATACACATAATAAAAGTATACATCATTAGCTGCTGCCCCGTACAAGCAACACAAAGGGCAGATTTAGGAGGAATACACCTGTTTTTAAGCGTGATGTACACACATCTATAATTCAAATTTAACTTTAGACATTTCTAGCTGTTCTGAACTCTAAAACCAATAATGTTTCTCAGAGATGCTCAGTATGCTTGAATACTCTTTTGCATGGTGCTGGAAATGTAGTGCCACATTCCCAATAACCTTTTATAGGTGCAAAGTCAAGATATTTCTGTTGACAGCCTGAAGGAATATTTAAGCGGATAATGGAGAAGGACCTGAACTTGGACATACCTATTTCCCTTTTTTACTCCCCACCCCCCAACAGAAACCTGATGTTTACTGCGACACAAAAAATGAAGTAAAATTCCTGAGTGAATAATCTGACAACCCTACTACTTACTGCATAAAGTTCTACCTCTTCATTCAGTAACTGAATATTAGTTACTTCAGTGTGTTCATTCAGTGACTTTTCTTTTTTTAACATGCTTATATTCTTCACATACTATACTTTATTAATACAAAAATACATGAGAAAGTAAAATCATGTAATCAAGGCGATAGTCATGAATGATCCTGAGAATATCAGAACCAGAAGGCATGCATGCTATATACCTGGCAGGCACACATAAATAAGCTATTTTTTATTTTACTTTTCAGATATTAAAAAACACATACTTCTTTCTACAAATTCTTACATTGATAGTAAGATCCTGTACAGCTAGCCACTTCTCTTTGTAGAAGGTTGGCTAGACGTTTGAATGTGATCTTTAACAGATACTGTATGGTTACAGAATTTCCTCTCTGAAAGTACTATTGATATCCATAATGCCACAAAGATAATAAATACAAGAATACAACATATCTGTGGTCAAAGAATAAGGAGAACACATAGCCAGGTTAACAGGACTTTATATTTTTTTAATATTTTTCTTTCTTCTCTGTCTATCAGCCATCAAGACAACTTCTACTGGGCATGAGTCCAATGGAATGAGAAGTTCCCCTCAGATGCACCAAGTCTAGAGCTGTTGTGGAGAAGGTATCATCCAAGCAGACACTGGAATGTTTGGTACTCTTGCTGGCATTCTGGCAATGCGAGAATGATGTAGTCCCTACACTTGGGTGATGATGAAGGCAACTACATCACCATATGGACTGGCTATGCCCCCCCCCCCCCCCCACCATCAGTTCACAAAAGCTCATTCATGAGGCCAACAGGACTAATGTCAACAGCTTACGTAGCCATACCAATGTCATCCCTGCACTGGCCATTGACCTTTATAATACCATCCCACCCTTTGCCAGTAATTATATTGGAAGAGGCAGTCTGGGCCATCTGTGATCCCCCCTCAGATGAGCATAAGCCATTCACCAAACTTGGGTAAAGCTATAGTCAGGCCTTTATCCCTCTATGCCACTGGTGTGACTAAAAGGAATTGTTAGGTTTAACTTGAACATGCTCTTTTACATTACTGGTCAGGTTGTATCCCACTTCCTCGAACTTGGATCAGTCACTCGCCAGGAAAGTTGGAAGCATAGAGTGACCCTACAGCAGTGGAAATTACAGTATGTGAGTCTTCCCAGCACTCCCAATCATCACAAAGCACTAAGGGTGGAAAATCTTTTTAACAAGGGCCTTTCCCCTATAGAAAATGGCTGACCCTACACCTTACGCAGATGAATTCAATAATGGACTATAATGCTGCAGCGTCAATACCATGTGTGTAAAGCAGGTGAACAGTTTCATTTTTTTATAAGTATCAAAAAGGACCACCTTCTGTCTCTGGACTGGTCATAAGTTCATTTGAGAAGTTTAGAAAGGACATCTAAAACTTTGATGCCCAGGTATGAGGCTGTCAGTTCCAATGACAAAGAGTCTGACATTTACAAACATATAGGACATAGCCACAGTCTCAACCACATTAAGTTAGTAAATATATGGTAACAGGACAGATTTCCATACCAGATCGGTCAAGGGACGGGTTAACAATGACCGCCACCAATACTGTTAGCTAACAGGGTGCTGGTGGAAATAGGGCTAATGTTGGCCGAAGTAGAAGAAGAGGGGGGAAGGTATGCCCAAAAGCAGAAAGAGAGGAGGAAGGTTAGGAATGTAGTAGTGAGGGTAGGAACTTTGAATGTTGGCAGTATGACTGGTATAGGGAGAGAGCTGGGTAATATAATAGAGAGAAGGAAGGTTGATATATTGTGTGTGCAAGAGACTAGATGGAAAGTAAGGCCAGGTATATAGGTGGCTGTTTCAAATTGTTCTATCATGGTGTGAATGGGAGGAGGAATGGGGTAGGGGGTTACCCTGAAGGAACAGTATGCCAAGAGTGTTTTGGAGGTGAAAAGAGTGTTGGATAGAGTGATGTTTATGAAGCTGGAAATTGATGGTGTAATGATGAATGTTGTTAGTGCATACACTCCGCAAGTTGGGTGTGCGATGGATGAGAAAAAAATTTTGGAGTGAGTTGGAACAAGTGGTGGTGAGTGTACCCAAGGGTGAGATACTGGTGATTGGAGTGGATTTCAATGGGCATGTTGGTGAAGGGAACAGAGGGGATGAGGAAGTGATAGGCAGGTATGGTGTTAAGGAGAGGAATCCAGAAGGTCAGATGGTAGTGGATTTTGCGAAAAGGATGGACATGGCTGTAGTGAATAAGTATTTTAAGAAGAAGGAGGAGCATAGGGTGACATACAAGAGTAGAGGAAGATGCACACAGGTGGATTATATCCTATGCAGGAGGGCCAGTCTGAAGGAGACTAGCGACTGTAAAGTGGTGACGGGAAAGTGTAGTTAAGCAGCATAGAATGGTGGTCTGTAGAATGCCATTGGTGATCAAGAAGAGGAGGAGAAATGTGAGAGCAGTGCCAAGGATCAAATGCTGGTAGTTGAAAAAGGGTGATTGTGAGGTGGAGTTCAGGGAAGAGTTAAAACAGACACTGGGGGGAAGTGAAGAGTTACCGAATAGCTGGGTAACTACAGTAGAGATGGTAAGGGAGACAGCTAGAAAGGTGCTTGGTGCGACATCTGGACAGAGGAAGGAGGACTAGGAGACCTAGTGGTGGAACGAGGAAGTACAGGAGAGTATACAGAGGAAGAGGCTGGTGAAGAAGAAGTGGGATTGTCAGAGAGATGAAGAAAGTAGACAGGAGTAAAAGGAGATGAGGAGCCTGGCAAAGAGAGAGGTGGCGAAGGCTAAGAATAAGGCATATGGAGAGTTGTATGAAAGGTTGGACACCAAAGAGGGAGAAAAGGACCTGTACAAATTGGCTAGACAGAGGGAATGAGCTGGGAAAGATGTGCAGCAGGTAAGGGTGATAAAGGGCAGTGAGGGAAATGTACTCACAAGCGAGGAGAATGTGTTGAGCAGATGAAAGGAGTACTTTGAGGGGCAGATGAATGAAGAGAATAAGAGAGAGAGAAGGCTGGATGATGTGCGGATAGTGAATCAGGAAGTGAAATGGATTAGCAAGGCGGAAGTAAGGATAGCTATGAAGAGGATGAAGAATGGAAAGGCTGTTGGTCCAGATGACATACCTGTGGAAGCTTGGAGGTGTTTAGGAGAAATGGCAGTGGAGTTTTTAACCAGATTGCTTAATGAAATCTTGGAAAGTCAAAGGATGCCTGAGGAGTGGAGAAAAAGTGTTTTGGTACCTATTTTTAAGAATAAGGGTGATGTGAGAGCTGTAGTAACTACAGAGGGATTAAACTGATCAGTCACAGCATGAGATTATAGGAAAGAGTAGTGGAAGCTAGGTTAAAAAGAGAGGTGATGATTAGTGATCAGCAGTATGGTTTCATGCCGGGAAAGAGCACTACAGATGTGATGTTTGCTCTCAGAGTGTTGATGGAGAAACATAGAGAAGATCAGAAGGAGTTGCATTGTGTCTTTGTGGACTTTGAGAAAGCATATGACAGGGTGCCTAGAGAGAAGTTGTGGCACTGTATGAGGAAGTCAGGAGTGGCAGAAAAGTATGTAAGAGTGGTACAGGATATGTACGAGGGTAGTGTGACAGCGGTGAGGTCTGCAGTGGGAGTGACATATACATTTAAGGTGGAGGTGGGATTACATCACGGATCAGCCCTGAGTCCTTTCTTATTTGCAATGGTGATGGACAGGTTGACAGATAAGATCAGACAGGAGACCCCATGGACTATGATGTTTGCAGATGACACTGTGATCTGTAGTGAGAGTAGGGACCAGGTTGAAGAGACCCTGGAGAGGTGGAGATATGCTCTAGAGAGGAGAGGAATGAAGGTCAGCAGAACTAAGACAGAATATATGTGTGTGGAAGAGAGGGAGGATAGAGGAATGGTGAGGATGGAGGAAGTGGAGTTGACAAATGTGGATGACTTTAAGTACTTGGGATCAACAGTTCAGAGTAATGGTGAGTGTGGAAGAGAGGTGAAGAAGAGAGTACAGGCAGGGTGGAATGGGTGGAGAAGAGTGTCAGCAGTGATTTGTGACAGACGGGTACCAGTAAGAATGAAAGGGAAGGTCTACAAGAGGGTAGTGAGACCAGCTATGTTGTATGGGTTGGAGACGGTGGCATTGACAAAAAGGCAGGAGTCAGAGCTGGAAGTGGCAGAGATAAAATTGTTAAGATTAGCACTGGGTGTGACAAGGATGGACAGGATTAGAAATCAGTATATTAGAGGGTCAGCTCAGGTTGGACGGTTTGGAGACTTCAGAGAGGCGAGATTGCATTGGTTGGACATGTGCTGAGGAGGGATTCTGGGTATATTGGGAAAAGGATGCTAAGGATGGAGCTGCCAGGTAAGAGGAAAAGAGGAAGGCCTAAAATAAGGTTTATGGATGTGGTGAGAGAGGACATGCAGGTGGTTGGTGTGACAGAGCAAGATACAGAGGACAGGAAGAAATGGAAACAGATGATCCACTGTGGCGACCCCAAATGGGAACAGCCGAAAGAGAAGAAGGAGAGGACATTGGTAGGGGCTGATATAATTCACACTAGGTCAGCAGAGTGCAGAATTACAAATATTATCAGCAAAAACTTGGATTTCCACAGTTTTATCCTGACCCTGGATACAGTCCACAAGGTCCTAAATCTTGAAGAGAGTTCAAGGGGTAGAGGACACCTTTACCTTGTACTAGGGAGAAGGAAATGCACAAAAAATTCTTAGAACAGAAGTCACACTGTAGGATTGCAACATATACTTTGTTTTCATTGAGAAATGAATCATGGAAACCAAATTTTGGGGGGAAAGACAAAAAAAAATACATGAGAAGCTCTGTCAGATGTGTTCTGCTCATTTATGATGGCCAAAATGGCTAAATCTCATGGTAAGGCTGTGGCTGTACTAAAAGTTCTGGACCAAATCTAAGGTTTCTTTCTCTGAGATATACAACTCAGTTATCCATCAAAAAGTAAAATTGGAGTTCTGATGAAGTTGCTTTTGGGAATGAAAGTGCTTAACTGAAATTTTACTTGATTGTTAATATTAAAGTATTTTGCTGGGATCTGTGGTCACTGTGTCATTTTTCTCACACAGGTGTTTGTTGGTGGTCGTTGGTATCCTGTGCTGTTATCAGTTTGTTTTGTAAAATTGTGGTCACTTAAATTAGCCTGCCAGCAAATATCTTGGTCAAGTGTTCATAACTGAGTTAATCAGACGTGTGTATTGGCAGCACATGGACAACCAAAAATCATTATTCTTTTTAGAAAGCAAGAACAAGCCTTAGAATTAATGGGGGAGGGGGTATGATCTGATTCACACTCTAAAACCTGGTTACAGACTTAGAAACTGTAAATGATGGCTCAGAGAATTCCATAAAATATTCCCCCATCAATTCATAATGAACAGAAATGTTATCCCTGAGAAGAGCCCTTAAATGGGAGTGCAGCACATCCTTAGGAAAATGCTTCAAAAGTAACGTATGTGGTCTTTCTGAAAGTGTGTAAGGGTGTCCTTAGGAAGCAATTCATCCACAGCTGACAGTGGAAAGTCAATGATGTATACAAGGAACAGTAAGAAAAAAAATACTGGTTAGGACTGGATGGCTAACAAGAATGGAAGTAGAGACTCCCTAGGTGTAAAAAAATGACTGATCATTCTCTCACACATCTCCTCCCTTACTGTCCTTGTTAGTGACAAACACAAATGCACCCCATCAAATAAAGTACAGTTGTGTAACTTGTGTACAGTTACCATAAATGTAGATGTTCAAGTGTATTCACTGTTGCAGTCATTACACTTGGGTTATCCTGCTGGCAGGCTACCCTCAGTCGGCCTGAATTCCAAAGTCTAGGTCCGGCGACAGTTGCTGTCGCCTCTTCCCTGACGTGAGTGTGCCAGGGGTATAAAAGATGCAGCCGACACCATTTTCTTCAGTTTTTCTTTCCCCAGATGTCAGGTGCCCCCAAAAGGGTAGTCTAAAAATATGCCAATAAAACATGCATGCACCAAAATATATAATACCTTCATCTACAAGCAAATACACCACATATGTTGTATAGATTACAGAAGTGTAGATAAGTTGCAGCAAAGATATGGGGGATGGAGGGTGGGTAACCTGGACTGCAACAGTGAATACACTCGAACATCTACATTTATGGTAAATGTACACAACTGTACTATGTTCTTCGTGTTTCACTGTTGCGGTCATTACACTTGGGTTGAATCCCAAAGCTATGGTTGGGAGGCTGGAGCTAAATAGCATTAGGAGCGGCTATGAAGCCCTGCAGAACTGCAGTGGCAAAGCATGCCCTGGATTTAGAGTAGAGTGGTAAATGATAGTGCTTTGTAAAGGTGTGCACTGAACTCCAGGTAGCAGCCTCTAAAATGTCTTTGGTTGGTACTCCCCTGAGGAAGGCTGCTGAAGTGGCTGCTGCTCTGGTTGAATGTGGCCTAATGCCCTTAGGCACTGGCTTGCCATGTTGTGAATAGCAGAAACAAATGCAGTGGCCTATCCACTTTGAAATAGTCTGCTTTGAGATAGCCTTTCCTTGTGATCCTGCAGCGTATGCCACTAGTAGTTGCTCTGTCTTTCTGAAAGCTTTGGTTCTGTTCAAGTAGAAGCGTAGCTGTCTGTGTATGTCTAAAGAATGCAGAATTCTCTCCCCCTTATTCTGTGGGTTTGGATAAAAAGTAGGCAGATGAATAGTTTGGTTAAGGGCCACACTGGACACTACCTTAGGCATACATGTTGGGTTTGTCCTCAGAGAAACCCTGTCTGGATAACAAATGATAAAAGGTTCCACAGCCATGAGTGCCTGTAGCTCTGAGACTCATCTTGCAGAGGTCATTGCTAAGAGCAGAGCTGTTTTCCAAGATAAAAACTTTATATCAGCTGTAGCGGCTGGCTCAAAAGGAGGCAGGATGAGTTTTTCCAAAACATAATTGAGGTCCCATGCAGGTATTGGTGATCTCCTTGGAGGCCTTAAGTTTTTGGCTCCTCTGAGGTACTGCCTTAACAAGGGATGAGAAAAGATTGGTGGCTCTGTATTGTAATGAGCCGAAATGGCAGAGGCATGAATTTTAATTGATGAAAAGGATAGGCCTTTGTCCAGCATCTCAGTTAAGTATTGCAAAATCTGAGGAATATTTGGTACAGCTGTGTCAATTCCTTGTGCCTGGTTCCAAGCACAGAATCTCTTCCATTTTCCAGTGTAAGATTTTCTGGTACTAGGCCTTCTGGCCTCCAAAATGACATCCATTACAGCTTTAGTGAGAGGCGTGTTTTGTATCATTACATTATCTACCATGCTGCCAGATTTAAGGTCTTTAGTTGGCTGTGCAGGATCTGATTGTTTTGTTGGGATAGTAGATGAGGTATTTGAGGCAAGGTCCAAGCCGGGCATTGAGACAAGTTCCTTAGGATTGGATACCAGTGCTGGCGGGGCCAGTCTGGGGCAATCAGTGTCATCTTTGGCTTCTCTTGTCTGACCTTTAGAAGTACCTTGGGGAGGAGAGGCAGTGGAGGAAAGGAATATACTGCTAAGCTTTTCCAGCTGAAAGATAGGGCGTCCACTTTCCATGCTTGTCTGTGATAAGTCCTTGTGCAGAATCTTTTTAGTTGGTAGTTGTGAGGAGAGGCAAATAGATCTATATCCGGGAATCCCCATTTCCTTGTTATCATGCTGAAGACTTGTGGATCCAGTTTCCACTCGTGGGGATCCATGAGGTTTCTGCTTAGTTCGTCTGCCAGAGTATATATCTTTCCTGGCAGGAATTGTGCCTACAGATGTACTTGGTAAGTCAATGCTGTGTCCCACAAAGTCATGGCTAGTCCGCAAAGGGGGTAAGAATGAGTGCCTCCCTACTTGTTTATATACCACATGACTGTGGTGTTGTCTGTCTTTATCAGTAGTTGTCCCGGATGAAGTAGGTCCTTGAAGGCTGTCAGGGCATTCTGAACAGCTAGCATCTCTTTTTGACTGATATGTAGATGCATTTGGTTTGCGGACCATGTGCCTTGAATACATCTTCTTGCCATGTGGACCCCCCAGGCATAATCTGATGCATCCATTGTTAATGTCTGCCTGGCTGGGGGTAAAGTGAATGGCTGTCCCTTGTTCTGGTGACAAGCCTTCGCCCACCAACGAAACTCCTGTTGCAGGCAGGGAATGAGGGTAATTATTGTTTCCAGGCTGTGGCAATGTTGAGTCCAAACACTTTTTAGGTACCATTGAAGTTTCCTCATATGCAGTCTTGCATATGGAATTAGTAGAATGCAGGATGCCATGAAGCCCAAAGCCTGCAGAATTATTCTTGCAGATAACTGGGCCTTTGTTGCCAACAGGTTGAAATAGGTAGTCAGTTGCCTTTGTTTGTCTGGCGTGAGATAAGCCATCTGGGCAGTTGTATTTAAGCTTGCACCCAGGAATATTATCTCTTGAGAGGGTACTAGTTTTGATTTCTTTTCGTTGACTGTGTACCCTAGGCCTGTTAGAAATCTCTTTACAAATGCCAGATGCTGTAGCAGAATGTCCTTGTTCTCTGCTTGAATGAGGCAGTCGTCCAAGTAAGGATATATTTGTATTCAGATAAGCCAAAGGGCAGTGCAGAGAATTGGTAGTGCATTGAGCCAGCTTTGAATCTGAGGTATATTCTGCATGTCTGACTGACTGGGACATGCAGGTATGCCTCTTTTAGGTCTAAAGTCACAAGCCAAGCCTTCTTGCCCAGCATGGGCAGAAGTTGCTGTAGAGTCAACATTTTGAATTTTGGTATATCCAGAAATGTGTTTAGAATAGATAGGTCCAGTACTGGTCTCCAAGTCTTGTCCTTTCTTGGTACCAAGAACAGTCTTGAATAAAATCCTTATCCCTGCTCTTGCTCTGGTACTTGTTGAATGGCCCTCATGTCTATGAGGGATGAGACTTGCTTTTGTGCCTCTGCCCATTGATGTTTTGGCAGGTCTGGCCAACCGTTTGTCCTTGGCAGGGTATGGAAGTGAAACCTGTAGCCTTGTGAAACTATGTCTAGGACCCATTTGTCCTGGGTTATTATGTGCCAGTTTTGAGAAAAAAGTACTAGTTTTCCCCCTAAAGGTGCTGCCAGAAGATAAGTGCAGGCAGGGGGAAGTCATTGGGACTGTTTTCTGTATGGCTGTGATTTGTCTTCTCCACTTTTGGTGGTAGAAGCACCCCATTGTGTAGACCTGTACGAACCTTGGGGCTGGGATCTGCCTCTTGGGCGTCTGTATCTGCCCCTTTGTGGTCTGTCTGACACTGGAAAGGACCAATTCTTTGTAAGCCAGTCTCTGCTAAATCTTGGAGGCTGAACCTGTAAGAAATCCTTAACCGTTTGCATAGATTTAGCTTTGTCCTCCATTTTCTTTAACACCTCTTCTGCTTTAACACCAAACAAGGTATCATGCTGTAATGGGGCATCTAATAATTTTGCTTTGAAATGATCAGGCAGACTTTGTTCCTTTAACCAAGCATGCCTCCTGATGACAGAACCCGTAACAGCGGCTCTGCAGGAGGCCTCCAAAGAATCAAAACCACATTGCAAAGTATGCTTTCCAACTTGTTCAGCTGCATGCAATAAATCCTGCATTTCTTTGTTTTCTGCACATTCAGAATTTGTCAACATTTTCTGTTTAAGCAGTGACATAATATATTGCTGATATTTGAGCATATGAAACTGAAAATTTAAAGCCCTTATAGCCAAGGTAGTGGAAGTGTAAATATTTTTCCCCTATCTGTCCAATGCCCTAGAATCCCTGTCAGAGGGGGTAAGGTTTTTTGCAGCAGAAGCCTTGACCTCTTTGGGACCCTGAGAGATAGTTTCTGTGTCAGTAGCAGGGTTTTTGAAAAGGAATTTATGAGAGTCAGGAACCCTGTAGTACCTGTCCGGCTTAAAAGGAGCTGGAGGTAAGGAGTCAGGGGTCAGACTGGACTCTGAAAATACACCATCAACAATGTCTAACACAGGTGGAATAGCTAGGCCTCTGTGTTGTGGAAGTAAATGGAAGTCTCTGAGCCTTTTCTTAGATTCTGAAAAATCTTGGCTCTCCCAGTGGAAATGCTCCCTCATGGTATGCAAGGTTTCACCAAAAGAGTAATCCTCAGGAGGAGAGGCTGAAGGGATAGATTCTTCAGCAACAGAATCCTCATAGGGAGGAAGAGAGTATTCCTGATCAGAAGAGGAATTAGATGAAATGGAAACCTGATCTGAAGATTCATATTCTGTCTCTTGTCTAGGCGTTTTATCAGGTGGGGGATGGGAACCCCTGATCAAAGTAATTAAGTCTTCGGCCATTTTCAGCATCTGTTTTTTGGGCATGGAGGCCTGTCCATGAGGCTGTTGTACTTGTTTCTTTGTCTTTAATTGTGCTTTAGTCTTTGCCTTTGAAGCTGAAGTCATTTTAATGTATAATTGAGTTGGTCTGAAAACACCCTCAGAAGCCGATGCCTGCTCAGCGTCTCCGGACCCATCTGAGGGAATAGTCTCCGAAGGTCCAATACCTTGAGCTTCCAGCGGCCTAGGCGACTCTACGTGGGAGTCGATAGCGGCCTGCGGGTCTAAAGTAGCGGGCATCAGGGGCTGCGAAGGCACCTCACTGAGAACCGGCGACTGGCTTAGAAGAAGCCTTGTCGTTGGTTTTGGACCTCGGATGCCTGTCCTTTTCTTTGCATTTCTTGTGAATTCCGGTAGTCGGATGGCTATCCGACGACATCGTATAATTAAATCTTCTGCCAAAATAGTGTAATGCAAAATCATACCAATGCTTAATAGTGCGTTGATTAAATCTAGCACAAAACCGACAACTAGCAGCGTCGTGGTCAGGGCCTAGGCAAGGAATACAGTAAGAATGAAAGTCCTTATGAGGTATTTGCTTCCCACAAGAAATACAATTATTAACTTTTTCTGACATCAGTCTAGAGCAAGAAAAAAGTTTCCCCAATGGGGTACTTAGCTTTTAATAAAGACTTCGGATCTGAAATTCGAACACGAAAATCTCAGGAGTCAGCCGACCGGCACTTGCAAGTGCTTATGCTTCGGGCACCGCACGGCAAGAAAGACTGAAGAAAATGGCGTCGGCTGCATCATTTATACCCCTGGTGCACTGACGTCAGGGAAGAGGCGGCAGCAACCAACGCCGGACCTAGACTTTGGAATTCAGGCCGACTGAGGGTAGCCTGCCAGCAGGATAACCCAAGTGTAATGACTGCAATAGTGAAACACGAAGAACATCAGTGCATCTTAATTCTGTCTGTTGGCCATGACCTACCTTAGTTCATCAGTAAACATGCTCCTTCCAAAACAGATGATTTAGAGACAGTCATATGACAGCAGTCTCACCTCAGGCTTTGTCCTTACCAAATGGCGCACTGCTACAGTCATCCCTCTCCATAAAGGGGGAGCGACTGCAGATCTTGGGAATTATCGCCCCATTGGCCTGATGAGTCTGATATGTAAAGCTATGGAGCGCATCATCATGGAACTGATTAACAAAGCTATAGGAAATCTCCAAACTCTGGACCCCACACAGTTTGGCTTTGTGAAAGGGAGATCATGCCTGCTCAACCTGGTTGACTTCTTTGAGTAAGCAAGAACAATCAGAACCTTGACTCCTAGAACGTAGTACAAACTCTCCTTTATTCAAAATAAACGTGGACCACAACGAAAAAGAACGATAAAAGGTAAATTGTTAAAACAGTACTAAGCGCTTTCACCCTTCCATGTTAGGGCATCATCAGAGTACAAATTCAATTAACCAACAACGTCCCTTATATACAAAATCCTTGATTACTTAATACATTTAATCAGCACACAATGATACAGGGTGTATTCCTCATTAGTAGTGAATCTAGAGTACAAATAAAAAGTAATGACGTAATGAAGTCAATAGCCTAAAGTTGTGTATTCGTAAATTACTTAATTACAATTGTGAGTTCCTGTTAGCATCAGAAAATTCCTAAAACTACAATAATCATTTTGTTAAAATCATTATTTTACATTACATAAAATATTGATTTAATAAAACGTGTAATAAATAGTTTAAATATAATAAATATAACATATTAAAAATGGGGAATGTTAAAAAAATTTTTAAAAACAAATTTTAACCAAACATTAAAAATTAAAAAATGTAATGTGCTTAATTAATTCCTAAATCACTTACGTGGTTAAAAAGAATTTTTTACAGTATATGAGTGATATAAAACCTTGTAAAACTATAGTTTGTATTTAAATAAATTGTGATTTTAACTTCAATATGCTTGCGATGGACACTTGGTCATTAATACCAGGCCACCTATTTGCATTTAATCTTAATTGCCAAATACATCCTTTAGCTTCCAACAAAGTCTTAATATCACCTCCATTGTGCAACATTACTTGAGGTATTCTGTCAATTACAAAAAATAAAAACTTTTTGAAATTCACACAGCCAATACTGTGAATATATAAAGCACTAGTTTGTTTCATAATCCTGATGTCACTGGTGTGTTCAATAATTCGAGTTTTTAATTTCCTGTGTGTTTTTCCTATATAGAAGGCTTGACAACTTGTGCACGTAGCAGCATACACAACCATACTAGTGTTACAATCACAAACTCCGGGACATCTAATTGTCTTTTCGTAATTAGAAATTAATAGATATGGTCCATTGTTGATAAATCTACATATACGACAACCACCACATTTGTTCATTTTAGATTTCATAGCCATTTCATTGTATATAGGTTTTTCAAACAAATTCTTTAAAGTTTTCCCTTTGCTAAAGGTGCATTTTGGTTTATTCCCCAGGATATTCCTTAAATCAATATTAATTTCTGTGATGATGTCCCATGAATCGTGTAACACTTTAATGATTTGTTGTGATATTTCATTAAAAGGGATGACAAAAGTGTCGTGTCCAACACTTCTAACGTTAGGTATATCTTTGGATGGTAAACCATAATGTATGATAGGTTTATATAGTGTTGATCTATTTCTTAATATATCGCGACTAATTCTTAATACCAACTCGTCAGGGTAAGCTCTAGAAGTAAACATGTTTTTCAATTTAGTAAGTTCATTCAAAAAAGTGTGTTCACTACTAACTAATCTAGACAGCCTCACCATCTGACCTTTTACTAGATTTCTCTTCTGATGACTCGGGTGACTGCTGTCAAAATGTAAAAACGAATTGGAGTAAGTTTTTTTCCGATAAATATTTGATTCTAGTTTGCCATTTTGAATTGATATTGTAATATCCAAAAAGTTGATCTTTTCAGGTGAAGTGTGACTTGTAAATTTTAAAAAACTAGTCGTTAGCCCAATATATGTAATAAATTCTTTGAGCTCCGTTTCAGACCCCTTCCAAAAAATTAAAATGTCATCCAAAAATCTTAAATATAACAAAACATTACTCCAAAATTTACATGAAAAAACATGTTCCTCCTCCCATGCTGCCAAGACCAAATTAGCATAAATAGGAGCACATTTGGCTCCCATTGCAACACCATTTTTTTGTCTATAATGTTGACCATTAAAATAAATAAAATTATTTTCTAGAACTAATTCAAGCATCTGTGACAACAATCTACACTCAGAATTGCCGTAACTGCTGTGTTTGTTGAGACAAACTTCAAACAACTCAAGACCTTCTTGTTGTGGAATTACACTAAATAAATTAATGACATCAATGGTGACCATACAAAAGTCGAATTTACCATCAATAGTGTTTACAAAGTCTCGGATGAAATCCAAACAGTGCCACGAATCTCTAATAATGTGTGGGAATTTTGTTAATACATTCTTACACTTAAAATCAATAAAGGCTGCCAAGGCCTCAGTCTTTGATCCTTTGGCAGAAACAATTGGTCTAAATGGAGGATTATCTAAGTGTTTATGAATTTTTGGAATCCCAAATATAGATGGTATTATTGGGAATTCCACCGTAATATAATGATAAATTTGTGCATCAATCCTTCCATCCATCAAAAACTCATAAAGCAGCCAATCAATTTTAGTGTATGCCCTATCTACATCGTGTCTATTCACCTTTTCATAGGTATCTTCATCATCTAAAAGTCTAACCATCCTATTGGTGTAATCGTCAGTCAACATAATAACCACCCCACCTCCCTTGTCTGGTTTCATTATTCTAAACTTGTTAGTGCTAGTAAGCTCCTTTAGACAAAAACGTTCTGCTGGTGATAAATTATATGTGATACTTGTTTTTTCACTTAGTATCCTTCTTATGTGTGTCTCACAGAGTTTTTCAAATACGTGTATAGTGAGATTCTGAGGTGGTATAAAAGTGCTATGACGTTTAAGTGTAAATCTACCATCATGTGACACAGTGTTAGAATCGTGAAAAAAGACTTTTAAATTTAATAACCTAGTATATGTTTTTAGATTAATCAAGACATTGCCAATGTCTAACCTAAAAGTAGGCACGAAAGTAAATCCTTTACTAAACAAATTTAAAAAATTATTATCAAATGTTTTTTCAGTGAAATTGTACAAATTAAAACCATTATAAGTTATAATCTTACTTCCAAAACATATATTGTTCGTGCTGTTGTCGACACGTGCTGTGTTCTGTTCTGAAACTTCTACATCCAAATTTTGATACAATATTAATGAAGTTTCAAGTTGTGTACCATCAGAACTGTCGACATCAACCTCACCTACTTTATCCATTTGTACTACCATCTGATATGTACTCACAAGAGCAGCTTTTTACATTACATTCCACTCCGAACACTAGCCTACACAATGTGGTTACCAGGCAACGATCGGCTAGTCCTCAGCGACAGGCGGTGACGTCAGGGAGAGGTGACGTTTCGGCTCCACCCCTGAATGTTAATGGTAGTGACGATCACAATCAGACGGTTCGCAGAGTGAATGTGCATAGGAATCACTCGCCCAACAGAAACATTGATTTAATCCAATTTCTTTCAGCACCAAACTTGAATAGAGCGGGTTCAGTAACATCTCGGAATCAGGGAACATTAAATTCACGGCTTGAAGAGTTCGAAAAGACACTGAAAACCTTTAAATCTCTGCAGATGGACAATGCTTTTTTAGAACGCTCCTTAGAGTTAAAGCAAGTCCCTAAGGGACTACGTATTTTCAAGTTGCCCCATGGATTTACAGAAGGTACGCCACTCTTTACAGAACTTCTGGGACTTTACGACAATACTGGTTTTGAGCTTCTCAAACTTATTATCCGTAATAACAAAGATAAACTCAATGTTTTAAAGGAAAAGTTATGTAACCTAGATACAGGTATTAAGGCTGACGTTCTATTTGAGTACAACAAGTTTAAAATGGAAAATATATTTAGAGATTTGGATAGATATATCACTAAAGGCTTACACCTTAAGAACATGAAAATTGAGAGAGATACTTATGATTACAAAAACAACAGAGCATACAATCATTTTAGGGAATACAAAAACATGAAGTCACAAAATCAGAATCGGAACAACACAAATGTAATAGGGAATGGTCAAAATTTTAACACAAATTTTAATACCAATTTTAATACTAATTCTAACTCTAATTTTAATGGTTTTAATACTAATACTGACCATGAATCACGCTATAGAGGCAATTTTGATAATAACGATGAGACACAGTCAGTTTTTTTAGAGCAGCCAGTCCTAAGGAGATCAGAGAGAATAAGGGAGAGACAAGGCAGCCAAAACTACTATGCCCAAAGAAATTACAACAATGGAGGCAACAGAAGGGGCAGATGGTAGTACAAATGGATAAAGTAGGTGAGGTTGATGTCGACAGTTCTGATGGTACACAACTTGAAACTTCATTAATATTGTATCAAAATTTGGATGTAGAAGTTTCAGAACAGAACACAGCACGTGTCGACAACAGCACGAACAATATATGTTTTGGAAGTAAGATTATAACTTATAATGGTTTTAATTTGTACAATTTCACTGAAAAAACATTTGATAATAATTTTTTAAATTTGTTTAGTAAAGGATTTACTTTCGTGCCTACTTTTAGGTTAGACATTGGCAATGTCTTGATTAATCTAAAAACATATACTAGGTTATTAAATTTAAAAGTCTTTTTTCACGATTCTAACACTGTGTCACATGATGGTAGATTTACACTTAAACATCATAGCACTTTTATACCACCTCAGAATCTCACTATACACGTATTTGAAAAACTCTGTGAGACACACATAAGAAGGATACTAAGTGAAAAAACAAGTATCACATATAATTTATCACCAGCAGAATGTTTTTGTCTAAAGGAGCTTACTAGCACTAACAAGTTTAGAATAATGAAACCAGACAAGGGAGGTGGGGTGGTTATTATGTTGACTGACGATTACACCAATAGGATGGTTAGACTTTTAGATGATGAAGATACCTATGAAAAGGTGAATAGACACGATGTAGATAGGGCATACACTAAAATTGATTGGCTGCTTTATGAGTTTTTGATGGATGGAAGGATTGATGCACAAATTTATCATTACATTACGGTGGAATTCCCAATAATACCATCTATATTTGGGATTCCAAAAATTCATAAACACTTAGATAATCCTCCATTTAGACCAATTGTTTCTGCCAAAGGATCAAAGACTGAGGCCTTGGCAGCCTTTATTGATTTTAAGTGTAAGAATGTATTAACAAAATTCCCACACATTATTAGAGATTCGTGGCACTGTTTGGATTTCATCCGAGACTTTGTAAACACTATTGATGGAAAATTCGACTTTTGTATGGTCACCACTGATGTCATTAATTTATTTAGTGTAATTCCACAACAAGAAGGTCTTGAGTTGTTTGAAGTTTGTCTCAACAAACACAGCAGTTACGGCAATTCTGAGTGTAGATTGTTGTCACAGATGCTTGAATTAGTTCTAGAAAATAATTTTATTTATTTTAATGGTCAACATTATAGACAAAAAAATGGTGTTGCAATGGGAGCCAAATGTGCTCCTATTTATGCTAATTTGGTCTTGGCAGCATGGGAGGAGGAACATGTTTTTTCATGTAAATTTTGGAGTAATGTTTTGTTATATTTAAGATTTTTGGATGACATTTTAATTTTTTGGAAGGGGTCTGAAACGGAGCTCAAAGAATTTATTACATATATTGGGCTAACGACTAGTTTTTTAAAATTTACAAGTCACACTTCACCTGAAAAGATCAACTTTTTGGATATTACAATATCAATTCAAAATGGCAAACTAGAATCAAATATTTATCGGAAAAAAACTTACTCCAATTCGTTTTTACATTTTGACAGCAGTCACCCGAGTCATCAGAAGAGAAATCTAGTAAAAGGTCAGATGGTGAGGCTGTCTAGATTAGTTAGTAGTGAACGCACTTTTTTGAATGAACTTACTAAATTGAAAAACATGTTTACTTCTAGAGCTTACCCTGACGAGTTGGTATTAAGAATTAGTCGCGATATATTAAGAAATAGATCAACACTATATAAACCTATCATACATTATGGTTTACCATCCAAAGATATACCTAACGTTAGAAGTGTTGGACGCGACACTTTTGTCATCCCTTTTAATGAAATATCACAACAAATCATTAAAGTGTTACACGATTCATGGGACATCATCACAGAAATTAATATTGATTTAAGGAATATCCTGGGGAATAAACCAAAATGCACCTTTAGCAAAGGGAAAACTTTAAAGAATTTGTTTGAAAAACCTATATACAATGAAATGGCTATGAAATCTAAAATGAACAAATGTGGTGGTTGTCGTATATGTAGATTTATCAACAATGGACCATATCTATTAATTTCTAATTACTTAAAAGACGATTAGATGTCCCGGAGTTTGTGATTGTAACACTAGTATGGTTGTGTATGCTGCTACGTGCACAAGTTGTCAAGCCTTCTATATAGGAAAAACACACAGGAAATTAAAAACTTGAATTATTGAACACACCAGTGACATCAGGATTATGAAACAAACTAGTGCTTTATATATTCACAGTATTGGCTGTGTGAATTTCAAAAAGTTTTTATTTTTTGTAATTGACAGAATACCTCAAGTAATGTTGCACAATGGAGGTGATATTAAGACTTTGTTGGAAGCTAAAGAATGTATTTGGCAATTAAGATTAAATGCAAATAGGTGGCCTGGTATTAATGACCAAGTGTCCATCGCAAGCATATTGAAGTTAAAATCACAATTTATTTAAATACAAACTATAGTTTTACAAGGTTTTATATCACTCATATACTGTAAAAAATTCTTTTTAACCACGTAAGTAATTTAGAAATTAATTAAGCACATTACATTTTTTAATTTTTAATGTTTGGTTAAAATTTGTTTTTAAAAAATTTTTTAACATTCCCCATTTTTAATATGTTATATTTATTATATTTAAACTATTTATTACACGTTTTATTAAATCAATATTTTATGTAATGTAAAATAATGATTTTAACAAAATGATTATTGTAGTTTTAGGAATTTTCTGATGCTAACAGGAACTCACAACTGTAATTAAGTAATTTACGAATACACAACTTTAGGCTATTGACTTCATTACGTCATTACTTTTTATTTGTACTCTAGATTCACTACTAATGAGGAATACACCCTGTATCATTGTGTGCTGATTAAATGTATTAAGTAATCAAGGATTTTGTATATAAGGGACGTTGTTGGTTAATTGAATTTGTACTCTGATGATGCCCTAACATGGAAGGGTGAAAGTGCTTAGTACTGTTTTAACAATTTACCTTTTATCGTTCTTTTTCGTTGTGGTCCACGTTTATTTTGAATAAAGGAGAGTTTGTACTACGTTCTAGGAGTCAAGGTTCTGATTGTTCTTGCTTACTAGTGAACTGTTTTGGAAGTTTGACTTCTTTGAGTAAGTCACTAGGGCTGTGGATGAAGGTAAGCAGTGCATACAGCCTACCTCGATCTGGTCAAGGCCTTTGATACCATTCCTCACTCAGGAATTATTGATAAACTAACCAAACTTGGCATCAACCCTTATATCACTGGTGGGTTGCCAATTGGCTCACAAATGGAACACACAGTGTGAAAGTAGTGAACTCCAAGTCAGACTGCCGACCAGTCACAAGTGGAGTCCCACAGGAATCGGTCTTGGGTCCTCTCATGTTCGGCATCTACTTCTCAGAAGTCCAGGCCAACACAGAGGGACTCTGGCTGACCAAGTTCACAGACGACTGCAAGCTGGGAGCCATTATTAACTCCCCAAGTGTTGCAGACATCCTACAGAAAGGCCTCACTGAGACCAATAACTGGTGTCGAAACCATGGCCTTAAGCTTAACGCCACAAAAATGCGTCGTCATCCCCTTTGGTAAAAACTCCATTCCCACTAACTACCACATCAATGGGAGCCCCCTGAACACTGAAGGTGTTTTAAGAGATCTGGGGATGTAGGTTGACAGCAACCTCTCCTTCGACCACCACATTACCACTGTGGTCAGAAAGTCCTTCTATGTAGCACATCTCATTACCAAGGGTTTTGCATCCAGGAAGAAAGAGGTCATCATCTCCCTCTCTCTCTACTCTTCCCTCATTAGACCAATCATCGAGTATAATGCCCCATTTGGCATGTACCTCACTAGACACCTGCAACAGCTGGAGAGGCCATAGAAGTATCTCACGAAGAGGATTCTAGGCATTAAACACACATTCTACATGGACAGACTCAAAAGACGCCAGCTATTCTCTGTCTCATATCACCTACTTAGAGGCGATCTCTGCTTGACTTACAAAACCATGTTTGACCCAGCTCTGTTAGAAATGCTACATCTAAAGAAATCCCAATCCCTCCACACCACATGCTCCAGAGACCTCAATCTCATTACCACAATCAACAGAACATGCTGGAGGGACAGGATCCTCACCCAGAGTCTGCCCATGTTCTGGAACAGACTTCCTATACATGTCAAGCAGAGCACCTTGCTGTCCCTCTTCAAGAGAAATCTTGATAAGTGGATGGGTAATAGAAAGCTCACCCCAGGGATCACACCGGTGGCTCTACTTGACAGAGGCACTGAGAACTAATGTCGGGCTGCACGATGCCAAGGCACTTCTATGGGGTAGGCTTGTAAAGGCTCCAGGGCCATTAGCCTAGTACACACCTATGAACCTATGAAAATATGTATTACCAATCTACACGATTTACAAAGCATGGTTTGGAGCCCAGCATGAATACTTGTATTTTTAAGAGGTATAACATACAGCTAATTTGCTTGTTTTGCTTTGATGATCTAGGCTGTTCTTTTTCTTAAATGAGCAAACTTCAATATGGCTTCAAAGAATAAAGAGGGCAGATTTGTCCAGATGAGGCTGTAGAGAGAAAATCCAGCTGACATGCTGCAAAAAATGATGAGCTCTCTTTAGGTGACCATAAAAGAACCAAGTAGCTTTCAAACCTGAATAACTCATGAAACACTATATTTGTTTCTTGTCCAGTGAGGTAGCTGAATTCCATGTTACTGTGAAATCAGTGCTAGAAGAGAAAATGCCTACCTAGAAATTGAACTAGCTTTTTTATATGAGAAATGGGACAACCTACAAAACAGGGACAGAACAGACAATCTGCACTTCCTGGGGAATCCATGAGAAGAGCATGGAAGATAATTTATGGACCTTTATTCATAAACTATTTGCTGACTGCTTTGGTGCTCCTATAGAGTTGAATGAGGTAATCAGTTGCATACACAGAGTTGAGGGACATATGGAGAACTCTGGAGTGTTCCAGCCAATTGCTGGGTAGGTTGCATTCCTGACAAGTTTCTAGGAAAGGGAAACGTAATTAAATTATGGAAGAGCATTACACTCATACAAAAAGGTTAATTATCAGAGTTATTCCTTTATTTCATTTCTGATGAGGAGGACCTATGGAAATACAAGTCAGGAGTGAGAATCCATGTTGTCAGTGTCCTAGGTGGCCTATGCAGCCTCAGTGGGGGAGACAAATGACCACAGAGAGCACGTCACAAGTCCTGAGGTAGCTCAGGATATTGTGGCCAGGTTACATCCCAGTAGGTGCAACACATCTCAGCATGGCTCCAGAGCAGCAAACAAGATGTGTCCTGTTGTAGACTGTTCAACAGATAAAAAGGCACTTGAGGGAAGAGGATGAGAAGCTGGAGGAACTGCTGTTTTAGAAGACAGGAAGGGTAGAAACCGCATAGTGGCTATGAAGAAGACTGGAAAGCAAACAAAATCAAGCAACTGCAGGAGAAATCAGAGGCTGTGGGGATCAGAGACGAGACAGGCTTGATGGGACAGCAGCAATTCCAGTGAGGAAACAACAGTACCACAAGCTAGCTCACACTCAATGGAAACAACTGGTGTAACACTGGGAACTGTCATACAAGGATGCATTCAGCCACTATGGAGGTACCACCACAGCAAAGACGTGGATAGAACAGGATTCTTTTATTCAAATGAAAGTGGCCAAATAAAGAACAGAACAAATAAAACTGACCATTTCTCCTTTATTTTTCACCTCTCTCATTTCAGATAGGGATTGTTTCACTTTACTTGCAGCACTGTAGTGTATTAACTTGTTATATCAATAGTACACTTGATGCCTATTATTTCTGACTCATTGATTGTCTGAAGGATGATTACAGTACTCTAGATCAATATGATGGCAGTATCTGGAAACTTGCCCCGTGGCACAGAGGGATAAAGCACTGACCCATGTTCACGTGGCATGGGTGCTGAAGGGACTGGGTGGGGGAGGACAGGACTGAGTGGCTGATGGTGGACGAAGACAACCTGGCTTTCTGCAATCACAGCACTAAGAGCGAAGCAAGCTCTGCTCTGTAAGTGATAAGACACTTGGTTCGTAGGCTGGGCATGTGTGAAAGTGCACAAGCACCTCCCAAATACAGCCACAGTGGAGCTCACAAGAATGACATGGGAGGAGATGAGTTAAGGCATACCACCCCTCAGCAGCAGTATGATACTACACCAACATGCCACCAACATCCTCAACCTCTAAATCTGCACTGGAACATGATCGTGTAGAGCCTAGGGGAGGCCAAAGAGAATCCAGTAGACCCAGTGAGCAAGGAGAAGAGCTGCTGGTAACAACTGGTCAGCTGTGGAGAGTGTGGACAAACATGATGACAGCATCATTTGCTTCTTATCTAATAATAGGCTGTGCAAACTTAGGAATGTACATACATGTGGGGAAGAGGCTAATAGCTGGAGAGATGAAAGCTTTTTATTACATACCTATTCACAAGATTTTTACTACATACCATTGACAGGAAAAAAGCAAAAAGGCAGGGTGTATTATGCTCGGGAGGATTACTGCCTAAATTGTTTGCTAATGTTTCATAGTACAATGTAGCATTTACTGTAGGTGGAAGAGGCTCTTTTTAAAATACTTATTTTGATTAATATGCTGAAGGACTATGTTAGACTAACTGATGGTAGTGGAGATGTTAGGGTGGTATAACAGCCTTCAGGGAGGTTGGTGTAATGGTTAAGATGCTTACCTTAGAAACACAAGGTGCAGGGTTTGATTGTGACATGGGTAACTGGCTAGGCTTAAAATGGCCCATAAGGGCAGTTAGCCTAGTACTAACCTATGAACCTATGAACCAGGGCACCTACCTGTAGCAGTCTGTGGTAGGTGGTGTGAGAAGGTATGAGAAACAGAATAACTGTATGCCACTGAAGTGACAGACAGTGATGGCCATTTCAGGTACAAAGGAGGGCAGAAATTCACTGCCTTGTATGGCACTAAGGAACATAGGAAAATACTAAGCAAGTGGTCACGAGAACCATAAGATGCCTAGCCATGTACAATTATAAGAAGACAAACTTTATTGTTCTTGCCCCCATTTTCAAGCACTTAATAAAGCTCCCAAACTGAGCAATGCAAGTACATTATAATAATGGTGTAAATTTGTGTCTACCCATCCAGTCATCAAGACTAGCCATAAAGGTACTCAAAGCAGTACTTTGCTTGATCTGTAGTGATTTCATAGGCTAGGAATAAATTGAACTGAGAACTTATCTCTCTAGTGAGTTTTGTTTATTTGTTGCTGTAGATTTAAGTCTTTAGTGTGGACATTTTCAGAGTCACTGCTTTTGTGAAGAAACAGGACATCAAATAGGCCTGGGTCTTTCCTGGCTCGAAAAGTGAAACACAGATCACCTTGCAACAACCTGTAGGGTACCAACATAAGGAAAGTTGTGCTAATCTACTGGGATAGTTGAAGGATTTTCATTATTATTTTATTTAATTTAGATACCTTTAATTTTCCTGGATGGAAAATTTTGGGGCCATGTCAGCTGAGCAATACACTTAGATTTGTACATAGAGGCATTGTACTCAATGACGGATATGATAAAGAAAGAATAAGTGGTAGTATGACTTCTTTGGATCTTGAAGCTATCCCCCTTAAAAATTAACTGTACCAGATAGAAGGATTTCCTGACCATGGTGGAAACATGATAATCAAATGAGAGAAAGCTATATGCATAAGTACCTAGGTCTCTTATGACAGTATCTTTCTAAAAAGGAGTGCAATTTATAACATGTTAGGTGGGAATAACCCTTCTGCCAAATGCTACTATGGTGCACTTTTTTATTTTGTTTTAGACTGTTTTTGATACACAGTGTATGTGCATATTCTAGCCCTGTTTTGTATTAGTGGATGAGTGGATAACAGTGCCCTGTTTGCAGACATCAGCTAACTTAGTCAAGCATATTTCTGGGATATTAGCTTGGATGTCTGCAACATAAATGACAAACAGAAGAAGGTCCAGAAAGGATCCCTGAGGTACCACACTAACTACAAATGTACATTCGGAGAGGGAACAAGTAACATTTTCAACCTGGAGTCTGCTGGATAGCCACCAATTTGTAATCCAGAGAACAATTTACATTATAGGGTTTACATTAAGCTTGTCTAATTTTTCAATAATACCAACATGAGGGATAGTGCCAAAGACTTGGCCAGGTCAAGATAAGCAGTGTATACAGAACAGTCACTGTCCACAGTCCTTGTGTCCTTTTCAAAGATGTTTGCCAGGTTCAGGAGTTAGGAATTGGCCCTCACAAAACTGAATTGGTTAGGATCTAGATCAGTTAAGTTGCCTGTGTCTGCATAAATGAGTTCTGCTATACTACATTATATGGACTTGTACATAAAGCTGGTAAGGCTGATAAATCTATAACTACCTGGGTCTATAAGAGCAAACTGATATAACCTGCCACCATGTTAAACAGCACTAGTAGTGGAGGTGATGCCCTGCTCCAGACAGCATGGTGGTACTGTATCAGCTAAACAAGGGAAGGGGTAATCTAATCTAATACTAAATACATATTTGGCCCCCTGAAATGAGATTTTGCCAATTTTCTTGTCTAGTAGATGTTGATAGCTGGGGGTCTATGCGAGGAGGTAAGGAAGCCTGGCACCTGACTGCCACCTTAACAGGGTGACACTATAGTGAAGATGGCAGTAGACTGAGAAGAATATGTGAGAAACATATGTAGTACAGAAGGCTTTAAAGGCCCTTGCCTTTCCTAGGACCACTACATCTTTTACCAGATCTGGCACATGCTGCAGCAATGGGGATGAGATCCCAGAACCTTGGGGTATGGTAGAAGGTGTTGTCCTATGGAAGGGGCAGTGTGTTCTGCCCTCCTGTGTACCACAGAAAAGTATAAACTTGGTTCTCATGGAGAACTTTGTTATTAATCTGGTAGCCCCAGACCAACCAGCCTATTAAAGCTGGCAGGCTTCCTGTTTTAGATGTTTATATGTTTTAGAGAAAGGTTGAGGGTACTTGTGGCATAGGAACAACAGAGTCTTCTTCAAGGGGACTGAGGAGGTATACAGCAGATATAGCAGTAAATCATCAGGCTATGCAGGTATGGGCAAGAACATGAAGTGAGATTTGTGATGATGACAGCTAAATTACTGGTGCAGATAGGGTGGGTGTCTGTGTCATTAAGCGGTGGATTAACTAAAGTTTCTGTCTCTTACACTGCCAAGCACATGGATCATTCTGCTTTTGGCACATGCATGCTGGTATTGCAGATATCAGCAGTACTGAACATAGATCCAAAGACAGGGCTCCTGTCTCACACCAGAAGGAGAGAGGTCAAGCAGACAAGTATGTGGGTGTAGTGGGGAATGAACTGATTATAATATGGAATGTGAGGGATGTCTAATCTGGTACAGAAAGACACTATTACAAGGAAAATGAGGACAAAAGATACCAACTTGGACCTTATGCAAGAGGTGACCATGAAAAAGGAAAAAATGGGAGGCAGGATACTGGAGACTCTGAGAGACACTAGTGTAAGAAGGTGGGTAGTTATTACGGTAAAGAGAGACCTTAGAAAATAGTTACAGATTAGAAAGGAAAGCATAGAAGGAAAATAAGTCACAGTAAGGCTGAACATATGTGGAGTGCTTTGGAAGGCAGGAAATGTTTGTGTGTGTCTATATGTGCATGTGTGTTTGTGCATTTGTGTGTGTGCACATGTGTGTGTGTGTGTGTGTGTGTGTGTGTGTGTGTGTGTGTGTGTGTGTGTGTGTGTGTGTCTCCAATTTTGATTCCAAGGACATGAGCATGAAATTATTTGCAATATGGGAGGAATTCACCCCCTCGAAGGTAAGGGGAAACTGTCTGGTGGAATTTGATTGTGACCATGCCTATGCAGTTAGCAAAACATTTGGCATCTGAGAACACTAAAACAAGACAAGATGGGTAATGAAAGAGCTACATGATGGGTGGATTTGTGGAGAAGGATCAACCTAGCAGTAATGTAAAATAAGTTATCCTGGGCAAGATGAGACAAGGAAACAGGCTAAACAAATACCCAGGATACGTGGACTGCAAGGAGATGTTTTTTCTGTATCATAAGAAAGAGATGCTTGTCTGACTACTCATATGCTGTGCCAAAGTGTAGAAATACTGTGTTACACCTTAGGTGAGGGGTTTGACATGGATGGAGTGGCTCTTGCAAAGGAAGAGCTGAAAACAAGAAGTGATACACAATCTGAGGGAGGAGTTGAAAGACACTACTGTGGTCACATGGGAAAACACTGTGGAAAAATGCTGTGAAAGCAACATGGAGTTAAAGATGAAGATTAAAGATAGATATTGAGGAAGGACACTGGATACGGGCATGGGGAAAAAAGGAGTGCCTGCCAGAGCCAGAGCTTGGAAAAATAAGTAAGGAATAGAGTGATGATCTATGTATTAGGATTGATCCCTTCAGACTGAACCACACAGACAGGGAAACCACAGAGCTTTAGTTGGTACTAATTCACAGAAAATATTTCTGGTGTAGTACAGGGTAGGGGTGTATAAAGTATTATTAATGACCAGATAAAAAAAATGGGTGCCTGCCAGAGCCAGAATCTGAATACAATAAGGGATGAAGTGATGAATTACATATTAGGATGGAAACTTGAAAAATAAATCACAGAGAAGATAGAGGGAAACCACAGAGCTTGAGTAGGATTTAATTAAGAGAAAGGAATTTTGGGGTGTTAGAGGAGAAGGGTGGGTAAACTGTTAGCCTGCATGCTAAAATGGAGGGAATAATACAGGAAATGAAAACCAGGGATTGTTCTATGGTATTTGACACTCAGTAGCTTACAAATGCTGTCTGAGTTTTAAGTGGATGTTTAAAAAACAGTAAAAGGGCAGAAATCTATTGAGGGAATATGTTGAGGCAGTTAGACATGGAAGAGGTGATAAACTAGCAGATGGGTGAATCCTGACACTGAGAATGAGTTGCAGAAGCTCATAAGCCATCCAAGTACAAACAGGAAGAGATGCTCCAAGGGATGTTGGTCTCTCAAGTAAGTTCCATAAGAAAATTGTAATCATGTGGGATTGCTACCTACCTGATTAATATATATATAATATGGCTGGGAGACAGACCTTATCTTTCTTCTATACTAGAGAAACAATGTGAAATTTCTCTCATGGGGTATGATAGTTTCAGTTCTGGGAACTACATACTCTTTGCTTATCAGTATTAATGTTAACATATTTATTCAGGTTTTGGTTAATAGACTTGAGAAGATTATTCCAAACCTGTGGATCCCTTTTCTAATGAAACACTCTTTTTCTGAACATGTTTCTCTGACTCTTGCCTTTTATTAACAAAAGGCTATTTAAAAATGAGACAGTGTGTGTGTGTGTGTGTGTGTGTGTGTGTGTGTGTGTGTGTGTGTGTGTGTGTGTGTGTGTGTTGATTGGGTGGTAAGAAAGTCTGTCTTTACTTCTGTGATCTCAGTAAATTTTAAAAGAATTTATATGTATGATTTTTTTCTATTTGAAAAAAATAATGCCTTTGATTCAGTCGAGTGGAAATTTTTGATAGGGGCACTGGAGAGAAGGAGGTATCTGGCTAGAGAGACAGCCTTTTGTAACTTTCAGGCTAAAACCTGGAAAGAGGTCAGTGAAGTAAGCCGCTTCCTAGTAAGTAAGAGGGAGAAAGTCTAATGCACATAACTAGGTGATTGGACAACCTGGTCCCTGAGGGGAAATGGCAGAGAGCTGTTGTAGAAAGGGTTAGGCATAGAACAGCAGTAAGGTAGTGCGCTTAGATTTCAAGAAGAGGACTATGAAAGCAGGGAGGTTAATCTGAAGAGAACTGACTGACTGAAATATGTTCAACTAACAGATTTAGTGAAGGTAGCAATTAGCAGCAGACAACTTCCCAAGTGAATACCTACAAATCGCAGCTGATGCTCTGGCCTACCCAGTATCCATCTTGATTAACTGATCTCTGTCAGAAAGTTACGTTCCCACACTGTGGAAAGTATCACATATAATTCCCCTCCACAAAGGCGGACCCTCCACAGAACTAACCAATTACCGCCCCATAGCTATTCTCTCTCCACTCTCCAAAATACTAGAGAGATGCATACACTCTCAGGTCTCAGACTACCTCCTTACTAACAACCTCCTTTCCAATACTCAGCATGGTTTCCGACCAAACCATAGCACCACCACTGCCTTACTCTCCTTTACTAACACCATCCTTCAGCATAAAAACAATGGCCATCTCTCCTCTGCTACTTTCCTAGACCTATCTAAAGCATTTGACATGGTCCCACACAAACAACTTATCTCTGTCCTCAATAACCTATCCTTCTCTCAGTCATCAACTGGTTTCAGAGTTACCTGTCTGACCGCCAACAATCCGTTGTATGGCAGAATGACATATCTCCCCAACTACCTATCTCCATAGGGGTTCCCCAAGGATCCATCCTTGGACCCCTACTCTTCTCTGTTTTCACCAATAATCTAGCCTCTGCCACCAAACATGGCACACTCATGCAATACGCAGATGACTCAACCATCATCTGCTCAGCCCAGTCCCTACCCAAACTGCAAAACGTCACACAGGAAGCCTTTTCCTCTGTTGAAACTTGGTTATCCGATGCCCAATTAATACTCAACCCAAACAAAACTAAACTACTCTTCTTCCAACCCACCAAACATAGTCAAAACAACTCTCACTTTAACATCACAGCAAAAGACAACACCACTATATATCCAACTGAACACACCAAATTGCTAGGAGTGGAAATAGACAATAAACTAAAATTTGACATTCACATATCCATGACCATAAAAAAAGTCCACAAAAAACTAGGAGCGTTATACAGAAATAAGCAACTTCTCACCAAAGCAGCAAAGATTTCAATAGCAAATTCCCACCTTATCTCCACCCTATTTTATGCCTCTCCAATATATACCAATCTAAGGCAAAGCGATCTAAACAAGCTAGAGACCTGCTACAACAAAATCGCCAAATTCGCCACAGGGGCATCCTACCATAGTCACCACTGTCTCTCACTTGCTGAACTGGGCTGGCTTGAACTCCCTCACCTCCTTCAATGGTATCAACTCTCACTCGCCCACAAACTAGTAAACCATCCACTAAATGTCCCATCCCTCCAGAATCTACTCCAACCCTATCACACCACCAGACCACTAAGATCCAGCAAAAAAATCACTTGCAGATCACTAAAGCCAATAACTCTGCTGGTAAAGCACTATTCTCTTGCACCAGAGCCAAATTATGGAACTCACTCCCACCCACAATTACCTCCATACCATCATGCACCCACTTCAAAACTTTACTAAAAGCGCATCTAAAAACATGCTGGCTATGCCCTTGCAACTCCCACTCTAAAATCCCCCACCCCATCCAACCACTACTTTTCTTTCCACTCCACTAACTACCTTGATTATAGCAAGCTCAGATGCTTATAAGCCTAGTACTTATTATACAGCAGGAACATCTTATTGCAACAGTTGTTAATGTCTGTTATGTACTTCACAGATAAAGATTCTAGTTGTCTACTGATGTACTATGTTCTTCATCTGTAAATATGTTGTAAGTAATTTCTATGTTATATTGTTAATCGCTATGTAATCCAATGTAACTACTGTCTGTTTATTTTAACTGTGGAGCTTTTCTCCCCGGGCCTCTGCTGAAAATGGACCTACATCCAGTCGGACACTCCCGGTCAACAAATGTAAATAAATAAATAAATAAATAAAAATAAATAAATGCATGGGCACCACCTAACTCACAGAAGGACATGGGGAGGTGGGAGCAAAATTTCTATACAATAAAAGAATGAAGAAACTTGTAAAAGGGGCATGTGAGATGGTACACAGAAGCCTTCTCAAAAGAGATTTAAAAAAGAGAAATGGAACATTTAAGGCTCAGAAGAAGTAGAATTCAGGCAAGTTTATGCAATTTAGATAGTGTGCAAAGCATGGGACAGAATAAGAAACATGATGATTCTATCCATCCCTTGGGATATGCAAATAAGACTTCTCTAACATTGGTTTCATAGCCTAGCTCAGACTGAGAGACTGTGGTAGACTGGGAGATGGACACTGCTGGATGTGGTTGGCCTGAACAAGCTGGGATGCTGCATGTGAATTGAGAATGCAGTGTGATGAGAGAGTTTTGGGAACACAGTTCCAGGGAATGGGACAGGATTTCTGTCATGAGTGTCCTGAGACAGAAAGTGTGTGTGTGTGTGTGTGTGTGTGTGTGTGTGTGTGTGTGTGTGTGTGTGTGTGTGTGTGTGTGTGTGTGTGTGTGTGTGTGTGTGTTTAGGGAAGAAAGGTAGATTTGAAAGAAGGAGAAATTAATCAGAATCTGCTACTAGAAGGCTGGCTTAAAACTGACTGCACAAGGCAAGATGGATAAAGAAGTGCATAGCAAGACAGCATGGGAGTGAAAGATTCTGGGGGTTTCTCATATGATGCTTAAAGCTCAACTGATACAGGAGTGAAAAGCAGTTTAAAAAAAAAAGGATAAAAATCTAGTCTTTGTACCTGATAACAGAACAAAATAGCATGGTGGAGTTTGCCAAATGATTGTCCAACAGGGAACTAAGTTTTGGGCAAGAAGTGTGAAAGAGATAGTTCAGTGCATTTAACAATTGTTTGTTAATTACTTTTACAGTATGTACTAATATTTATGAATTATGGAATAGTATGTTTTCAGCACACCGTTGAAATAAGGAAGAGAAGCATTCCACTGCAAACCATTTTATGCTTCGTCATTTATGTGAGTGAGGTAAACTATGCGAAACTTTAAGAATGGAATCCTCTGTTGTCATCAATTTAGGTCTCATGTCTCATTACCTGAATACTCTTGAGTTGCATCAAGTGGGTCAATCCATACAGTGATACTCTGTTCAGGTACAGTTTCAATGCTTTTGATTTTTTCTTGGATTTCTTCTGGAATGGTATAGTCCCACAACTGAGATGTGTCTAGCTTGGCATCATCGTGCTCCTCAGAAATTACCTAAGAAATACAAAAACAGAAAACTTACATAAGAAAATGCTATTTGCTCAACAAAGTTCTACTGATCAATATAAATTCAATGACAGCGCACACCAT
Organism: Protopterus annectens; assembly: GCF_019279795.1. Lineage (NCBI taxonomy): Eukaryota > Metazoa > Chordata > Ceratodontiformes > Protopteridae > Protopterus > Protopterus annectens. The sequence continues at coordinate 822,227,558 of NC_056746.1, forward strand.
CACAAGTCCATCAGACCAACCTGACACATCCAAGTCTTCCTCTCTAGGTACTGCACTGAAACCACTTGACTATGGCAAGTTTGTGAAAGTCCTTATTAGTGCCTAAAACATGTCATCTAGTGTCACCTCCTCTATCTGATTCTAGGGCAGAAAGGGGCAATTCTTTGATGTTCTCCCATGTGACAAAGTCTTAAAGGTTTCTGCACCAGTTGTGTTTAGTGTTGTTATGGAAAATTCTGATAATGACCCACGGCATGTCAGTCTTGATGGCAGAAAACCTGTTGATGCCAAATTCAGTGATGATCTCAGTGTCAAAAGAGTTCTTTTCAACTGTTCCACTAATGAGTAGGGTATTAGTGTTGATGGCTTCATCTCCATCTCAACCATTGCTGATAAACGTCTCAACACCAAAAGTCAGTATTATGGCATCAGTGCTACAGTCAATGACAGCCTTTGTCAGTATCAAAGCTGTTGTATCCAGACCTGCAGCAGTTAGTGCTGTGATTCTTGGTGCCAAGTAGGTAAACACCATTTACCACAACACCAACCATGCAAGTGCCTTTGAAATGATTAACTGTCATGTTGATTTCTATCTAGGCACTGTTACACTACAAAAGGCAGATCAGCCTTTTCAGGAACCCTTTCACTTTCTCACTTGGAAAAAGGGACCCAAGGCCATCACACAGCATAGCTTCATTATGTTGGCACTTAAACATTCTTCCTTTATGAGCTTGGACTAATCACTTCCAAAGGTAAGAGGAATACCATGGGTAAAAGGAAGAAAATGACTCTACCACCTCTGTCACCCATGACAGAACTGCATGGCAATGAGGATGCATATTCAGCATCATCATTCTTGAAAACCCCAAATAAAAGAGGTCTTAGAGATGATGTAGCACAAGGAGAATCACCCATAAATCCCATCTACTTCATACAGAAAAACTACAAATGTTTTTTAGTCCACCCAGTAGTCTTTTTGGGTGATACACTCACTGGTGGACATGATTAAGATGGCCACCACTGTAACATAGAAAATCATAGATACTGTCTCAACTGTTCCAAGAAAACATAACAGGATTCAGTTGCTGTATAAAGAGTGGTGTTTTTGGTTGGAAATTATTAAGCCAGATAATTTTGCTGCAGCAGTAGGATGTAGAAGGGTTCCAACTCTTTATATCCTTCACAGTTTTAGTAATGGCTATAAATAACTCAGCCCACATGACTGACTTCTAGTTTAACCTGGAAAATGAAATTCAGTGGTTGCTGGAGCAGTTGCCTGATGAACCTCACAAACAAAAGTTGCTGTCCCAACCAGCAAATGACAATTCCATATAGAAACATCATGACAAGAGTAGCGAGTCAGTCTGATGAAGTTTTTGTCACAGCTACAGGACTTGGCATTGTAATGTGCTGGTCTATCTAGTTCACGTTCATGGATTTCACTGAGGATACCAAGGTTACATTCATAAACTACCCTTTCTAGAGACTCTGCCTATTTGGTCTTGATTTGAAGGTACATTTGGAATTATTGTACAGAGAGCAAAACCCTTCCTGCTGTTGATGTAAATTTATAGCCTCCTCAATGATCCTTACCAAGGGTAAAAAGAAGTCAAGACCAGGCAGGCAGAAAAATCAACAGCCTAGAAAGAACTCTAATTCCCTTGGTAGCAACCAGGCATGCCATCCTCCCAGAGGAAAAGGTCCTTAGCAGCAGGAAGGCCTGTAGTCCACCTTTGGGTGGCAAGAAGTGGCATCCTAGACACCCTACCCCACTGTCCCATGAAGGAGACAGATAGGGCCATCTGTCCCTCCAACTTTCTGTATGGTCAAAAGTTACAAACAGCAGGTGAATAAGAACAGAGATTTTCAGAGTACCTTTCTCTCCCAATCCCCCATATCGCCAGTGATTGTTCTGGCCATTCTTGTCACCTCACCAAAACGTAGAAGCAAAAATAGGGGTCAATAGTCTTCTAATAGAAAAACCTATCCAACAGGTCACAAGAGACCATAAAGGACCACAAGATTATTTCAGATTCTTTTTAGTGCCACAGAAACAAAGGACTTAATTCCATTCTAGACTTAAGTGGCCTAAACACCCTTACCACCAAAGAAACGTTTTGAATGGTCATGATGCAGTCCATCTTTAAGAGGTTATCCAAAGGAAACGGGATGTGCTGTTTGGGCTCCAGGACATACACTTACACATCAAGATAACCAAGAAATCCAGGATGTGCATTTGATTCCTATTAGCATCCAGTCACTGTCTTTTCAGGATTCCTCAAATTGTTTTCCCCACAGCCACCTAAATGTTCAGTAAATGCATGTCCATCATAGCATCCAGCCAGAAACTGCAGGAAGCCAACATTTTTATCTTACTTGGACAACTGGCTCCTAGCTGCTCCATTCTTTTTAGGTCTGATCTTAGCTCAAAAGTCTCTCCTCAAAATATTTTAATCCATATATGTAATGGTAAACCTTGCGATGTCCTATTTGCTACCCTCACAGCAGCTGGGGCAGTGGGGGGCATTTGAAGGACAAACTCTTTAAAGTGTTTGTCCGGGAAAGTAGCTACTTGGCCACCATGGTGAACATTGCCTTTTTCTCCACTGTAGTGCTATCTCAGACTTGGTATCTTTAGTTAGGCAGGTGTGGGGGGCATAGCCCCACACTTAGGTGGGTTTGATTTGCTTTGGTAGTTGTGGTGCCCAATTCATTACTTTCCCAGAGTAAAATAATGCTAATGCAAGAGTTCATGAAAGTAAGTGTTCAGCGAAGTCATCCCAGTTTTTAGAAGTTCGGTGAAGTGGGTTCTCGATAATAACAAGTAGACCCATATGTGCAAACGGAGAATAATGCTTTACTTTTCCACCATCAACTGAAATTTGTGGAACATAAAATAAAGTTTTTAATTTGTGCATGTTTTAATTATGTATGTTTTCTTTGCTGCAAATGTCAGCATTCAGTATCAGCCCAGTTGTTTGCATACATCAGCTAAACTGTCTTATATTTTAGCCAGAAAGAAGTCAATGTTGTAAATATCTTAGTATCCTATTCAGGTTGAAGCTGCTTACTTTAGCTTAAACCTAATGATTGTCAATCTTGACTGCTGGTCGGTTTCTGTCCTTTCTTGTTCTTGTACATTTCTGTATTTGTCTGTGATTCTTTTGGGATTTGTCCCTGATTAACTGAGAGCTAAGGTGTAGAGTAAAAGCACAATTATTAACCAATATTTGTGTAGCACCATGTCATGTGATTATTTACCATTGCCAGACATTTTTGAGAGTTGGGGAAATGACATCCTATTTTCTGTCTTGTGCAGTTGTGCCATGAGGTTGAGTAAGGTATCATATACTTCTCTTAACTGTTAAGTTTTCAACAGAATGTCCAGATTTTTGCCCCATATTTTAGGAATGTGTTCCTCATATCTAGAAAATCACTGAGGGTATAATACCAATAAACAGTAGGGCTGTATAGACTTTCAGTATCCTTCAGAAAATGTATGCCAACAGCACAATTCCTGTTATAAGAGAGCAGTTTTTGGGCCTTTGCTCCCTCCCCATTACTTTAGACTTTGTCGAGACTTCTTGTGCTAAGAGGTTGAGAGGTATGCAGTAGTCAATTAATATACAGAAGGACAATAACAGGTTTTTTTTTGTAGTCCTTCCAAATTAAGACACATTATGCCAGTCAGGATAAAGGTGTTTCTCTTAATCCCTCCTAAAGTGTGTTTATTTTTTATTTTAATTTTTTTTTTTAAAAAAGGTGGTGAATTAACTTACATTTAGAAAATGACAATAATTAGTTATATACTTAAGAAAATGTATATGAATTCACTTTTGCATCTCAAGTTAATAGAGAAATATTTTTAGTCTCCCCGATTGCCCTTAATTATTTCTGGTTACTGGCTGATGACTTTCTGGGAATAGGTTGTGAATAATACTAAATAATGACATGACACTATTACAGTGATACACTTCTTTTACTTCAGAAAACGTATATTGCTTCACCTTTATTATTCTGTCAGTGTCTCAAGTTAATAGTATTAATATTTTAAGTGCCTCTGATTGTCTGGACTGCTCCATAATTATTTATGGATTTGTCCTCGACATGTTGAGAGCTACGGCTACTGCTTCTGATTACAGAAAGCAAAACTGAAAGTTAATATAGGTATTGCAGTGGGCTGGTGTACACATGTACACATGGATTACCTTTCAAATCCTGAAGCGCGTAACACCGATGTTCAGAATATTGAAACGGCAATACCAACAAATGACAATCATGAACGGCTGATGTTTCCCACTTGTCCAATACCGAACGCAAACACACCTGCCGATATGACAACCACCTATGTGGGGGGGCTAAGGCCCCCAAATCCACACACTTCCCAACTATATATACCATCTCTGGGATCGCACTACAGTGGGGAAAAGGGCATATTTCCACATGGGGAAACATCGGTCGTTCATGATTGTCAGCTGTTGGTATTTTCATCTTGACATTCTGAACGTCGGTGTTATGGGCTTCGGGATTTAGAAAGGGATCTGCGCACTTACATACACACACACACACACACACAGACATACACACACGTAAAAACACGCACATACTATATCCAGACACACATACATATTCAGATGCATACACATGCATGCAGCTACTGTAAAAAAAACAGCATTTCAGAGGTCTTTTGTTGTCACAGATTACTGTTGTGCTTTGTCTCCACCTGAGAGTTGCTGGACCCCTACAAAATAGTTTGTTTAAAACTATTGTCAAGAATGCATGTGTACTAACTAAGCAGTGTCTCATAAGTTTCAGTCAGGTATTGGGCAGCTTCAATGTCCTGCTTCTAAGCAGCTAAAGCTGTAGAATCAAATTCACAGGAATGCTGAGCTGTAAGCTTTTTTGTTAGAATTGCAGTCCTATGTGTGTTTTGTATCAGAGTCCTGAATACCCTGTTCTCTTAATGTTTTGCAGTACACTTTCAGGCAGATAGAGGTATAGCCTTTGGCTTTAGTTCATCTCAGGCACTGCCAATCAGACATTTTGCACTGTACTTGAGTTTTCATTGCGGGTGTTGTTTACTGAACTTCTGCTAAGTAAAGTAATGTCCTAAGAAGCTTCTTTGGTAAATTTTAGATGGTAGTATATAAAGAAACCTTTTTAACCAGAAAAGGTGTTGTTTACTGAACTTCTGCTAAGTAAAGTAATGTCCTAAGAAGCTTCTTTGGTAAATTTTAGATGGTAGTATATAAAGAAACCTTTTTAACCAGAAAAATAAATTTTTACAATTGTAATGTCATGTGCTGTGACTACAATGCCATGCTTTCAAACTGCTAAAGCTCTGGGGTTGAACATATAGACGTGTGCTGCAGAGACAGAGGCTAAAGTTACACTACAGTTGTGAATTTTTTATGTGCAAATCATTTTATTAGCTGTGTAGAAAATGCAACTTTGGTTACTGTGAAATGTGGAAAAGAATTCGGAGGATAAGGGTGAAGGGCAGACTGTGACAAGACAACACTGTGCAAAGGAGGCAGTCAAGAGAGACTGCAAAAGTACTGAAAACATGTCAGAGCAGCAGAATTTTATGAAGTTGTCTGTTGCCACACAGTTGCTTTCAATATCTTTGTTAGCAGTGGAATTGGCTTTGGTCAAACAGTTGGAATTTGTTGATCTTGTGGATGCTTTCTCAAACAGAAGATCACGTAAAGTTAAACTGTAAAACTTGTGTGGGGAAGTGTACTTCACAAACTGAATGCAACAAGCAAGAATTGTAAATGATAGGGGGTACGATGAGATCGTGACAGGGGGGCCCAGTCCAGTGTCCTGCCTACAGCCTCATATGGCCTTGATCCAGCTTGTTAGGAAAGGATTATGTCATATCTTGTGAAATTGCAGGGAACCACCACGAACCACCATAAATAAACAAGTAATTTATTTGAAGAGAGAACAAGCGCTTTCACGCACTATCCTAGTGCGCTTCCTCAGGTTACATTGCAAAAGGCAGATTCTCATCCTTAAATATAAAACACCCACCCTAATTAAACAATTAAATCAATCAATTTAGACAAGTTTATCAGCATTTTAAAAGGGTAGTCATACTTTAAAACCATCAGAGATGCTTCTAACAGTTGCCTGAAAGAAATGCACTTATTTAAAAAATATATATGTACTTTAAATACAATTCTTCTAAAGTCTACCTACTAATTTAATTATATGATGTACATATTTATAAAATAGTATATAATAAGGCAACGACTTAGATACAAATTAATCCATATATAAAAACTATATATACATTAGTAAGCATATGAAGACCCATTTGCAATATACAAAGTCAATAAAATATGAATGCAGTGTCTTCAAATGAGTCGTTTAAAAACACCATTGAACATAAGGTACCATAATGAGTGTAAACTGAAATCAATTTGAATAATAAAAACAAGGTAATATATTGATGAATGAAGATAGAAAGGAAAAAGAAGGGAAGGAGAGGAAAAAGGAGAGAATGGGAAAGGGAAGGGAAAGGACGGAAAAGGGGGGGGAGGGGAAAAAGAAAAGGTGTGGATGTGGAAAATGGTAAAGGAAGGGAGAGAAAGAGGGGAAAAGGAAAAAGAGAAGAAAAAGTGAAAGGCAGAAATAGAGTGAAAAGAAGCCATATAAAAAATGGATACCTTCATTAAATATATTTTAAAATAAATCAATAAAATGACAATATTAAGACGGCTTCATCTGCTACCCAAAAGGGCAGGTCTGATGCTGAGAGCCGAATTCAAACCTGGTTCTATATGTGCCCTGAGGTTTAGAATCCATTTTAGTTCATTCAGTTCAAGAGCACCTACAATGTCTCCTTCTCTTCTATTATGGTGCAGCAGCTGCAAAACCCTAAATTTAAATATATGTGATGGAAACTGTTGGCAGTGTCTAGCTAACACATTAGTGGCATTTCCTTTTCTGATGTCATACACGTGATTATAGATGCGGTCCTTAAATCTACGTGCGGTCATGCCCACGTAGTAGGCTCCGCAGGGGTCGCAGGTGGCCAAATAAATGACATTGGTCGTGTCACATGTAGCATAAAATTTCGGCTCAAAAACAACACCTAAATCTATGAGTTCAAATTTTTGAGCAGTGGAAATGTATCTACAAACACAACATTTCCTGCATGGAAAGGTACCTTGTCTATATCTCATTCTAATGTCTAGGGGTTCAATTTTGACCTTCTCCCTACACAATAGTCTTTTAAGGTTCAGACAATTGCTATATCTAAAGCTTGGTCTATCCCCCACTATTTTGGATAGGTCTTTGTCCATGCTTAGTAACTTCCAGTTGTTATTGATAATGTCTTTTACATAATTTATATCATTCGTATACTTAATATCATAATGAATTTTCCCCTTATTCCTTCCTAGTTGGCAACTAGAATGCCACTTCCTTTTGTAATGACCTAGATGTACCTGCAGCATTACTTCTGTGATTTATAACTAGTGGAGATGGATATCCCCTATCAATAAAACATTTTTCCTGGAAATCCATATGATGACTAACATCCTCTGGCCTACTACATAACCTAGTTATCCTAGACATTTGATTTTTAACCACATTGGGAAAGATATGCCTGGGCTGCATACTCTCAAAATGGAGGATGCCATTCTTCCAACATGGTTTCCTGAATAATGATGTTGTGATGTTAATGATGATGTTGTGATGTTGTGATGCTTTCAAACTGCTAAAGCTCTGGGGTTGAACATATAGACATGTGCTGCAGAGACAGAGGCTAAAGTTACACTACAGTTGTGAATTTTTTATGTGCAAATCATTTTATTAGCTGTGTAGAAAATGCAACTTTGGTTACTGTGAAATGTGGAAAAGAATTCGGAGGATAAGGGTGAAGGGCAGACTGTGACAAGACAACACTGTGCAAAGGAGGCAGTCAAGAGAGACTGCAAAAGTACTGAAAACATGTCAGAGCAGCAGAATTTTATGAAGTTGTCTGTTGCCACACAGTTGCTTTCAATATCTTTGTTAGCAGTGGAATTGGCTTTGGTCAAACAGTTGGAATTTGTTGATCTTGTGGATGCTTTCTCAAACAGAAGATCACGTAAAGTTAAACTGTAAAACTTGTGTGGGGAAGTGTACTTCACAAACTGAATGCAACAAGCAAGAATTGTAAATGATAGGGGGTACGATGAGATCGTGACAGGGGGGCCCAGTCCAGTGTCCTGCCTACAGCCTCATATGGCCTTGATCCAGCTTGTTAGGAAAGGATTATGTCATGCAATCATTCTCATACAGACAAACATATTCCTTGCTAAGCCAGTTCTGAAGTGGACAGGCTCAGACACTGTTTGCAGATATCTTATGAGTGGTCCCTCATTGCTCAGAGGAGTGGAAGCTATTCTATCACTGAGACAAACCCTGCTACAACCTCTTCGTTTCTACAGCCAATACCAAGTACAGTTGTTTCTAATCCATAATTGTTCCACTGGGGAATACCTTATGAATGTCTTGTTCCAGAAAATGCCCCTGGACTCCTTTATGTTTTTCTCCCCAATTTCCTTTGATGGTGAAGGTAACTTAGAAGGCAAAGCAAAACATGTCCACTCATTCTCAAAGCCTCATTTTGGCCTTAACAATTGTTATGCCACATCTCATTGAGGAAGCTGTCCATTTTCATCCACTCAGACTCCCCCCATACCACCCCTTGGGCAAATTCCATCCAACCTACACTACACAAACAGTTATATTTGTGTCTTGCTCTGTACTTCATTAAAAAGTGGATTGTACGTTGGTTGTCTTCTGCTGCGGTTCGATTCTCAGCTAGAGCATCTTCTTCGTGGAGACATGCGTGAATGGGCGTACCTTTGTTGAAGGTTGTGCGTCAGGGCTGGTAACTCGGCATGTAAAAATCAACTACCAATCATTATCTGACCGTAGTTCCGCTGTGGCGACCCCTAACCGGGAAAAGCCGAAAGACCCAACAACAACAACTTTGGTTGTCTTCCACTGCCTCCTTCTACAGTCATGGGATCTTTACTTTGTGTTGGGAAAGCTGACGATTCCCCTTTGAACCTGTTGCTTCAGCTGAAATGAAGTTTCTTTCCCAGAAAAAAAAAAAAAGTTTTCCTTGGTGACACTAAAACAGCTAGAGGAACCTCTGACTTACACAGGCCTTTTGAGTAAATCTACATTACTTTTTTCCATAAAGACAAAGTATCCCTACAGACTAATCCATCTTTTGTTGCTTAAGGTAACAACTAAATCCATCCTTAATCAAGCACTTAATTTTCCAGGTTTCTTTAACTATTCCAGCCGTGAGGAATATCTCCCCCACTGTACAAGTGTACAGGGAGCGCTGAGATCTTATGTTAACAGAACTTGAATTTTTAACTTTTCATTCCCTTCTCAAACAAAGAGGTGTCTAAAGTGGTTCCAGGAAAAATGGCTTATGGACAATATTCAGTTAAACTACAACAAATATAACTCCTCCTGACTACCAAACACATGTTCTAATACAGCAACTGCACCTTCTCAGTCTTCTTCTGTGGCCTTTTATAACTATTTGTGCAGCAGCTAAATGCTCTTAGCACAGCACTTCATATGTTCATAGGTGTTTACTAGGCTAATGACCACTAGGGCCTTTGTAAGCATAGCCATGCATCCCAAATCTCTGACAACTTCTGATACCCTTGATAAGTGTAAGCATGGGCCGGGGAGATGAACCATTTACAGGTTACCTGTTGGCATTAGAGACATAGGTGCCAAACTAGGGATGAATTTCACAACAGACTGTTAGGTAGAGGTGATAGCCAAGTCAAGACCATGCTTTAGAGTCATGATAACAATCTTAAGGCAGGCCACTCATAAGGAATAGCTTGAGACTCTTACCTGCTGTTATGGAGTTACCACATACAAAACTTATGTACTTTTCATAGGTACAATTGGAGGAACAGGTACATCCTTGGTAGCATTAATCCCACCACCCCATTCCTGTAGCTTTTTTCTATCTTGGTCTAAAAGCATACAGCCAGTTTTCATATGCTTTGTAGTGCATACCACAAATATGGAGAGAAATGGCACCACAGTGCACTAGAGGATAGGAGCAATAATGCATTTTGGGAAGATTTATGTTTCAAACTGACCTGCAGTTCATGACCTGTCTGATGGGAGATGCATAGGTTTTGTTTATTTGTGTATAAAACTCTAGTATTGTGGGTCCTCCTAATGATCTGAACCAGAAGTACTGTGTAACTGAACCAAAGAAATGTATGGCAATATATATATATATATATATATATATATATATATATATATATATACACACACACACACACACACACACACACACACACATACATAAATGTAAGAATTACAGCTAAGAAAGGCACAGTAACAGCAGTTTGTGCATCCACTGTCTCATTACGTGATTTACATGACTAAGTAGCTCACTTTAATAAAAACATTCCCTGAAAGTATTATCATGATCCCCAAATATGGGTATACAAAATATAGCACATACAATACAGCACTTTGTGAGTCACAAAAACTGCCCCACAGAGCCTGACATGTGTGCTTTTCATGAGCAGTCCCAAAGTGGGTACTGAACATCATTCGGTGTGCAGTGAGTGTGGCTTGAAGATGCTAAATGAGCAAAGGTCTTTGTACACTGTCTAGATGCACACTCAACAGACAAATTCTGTACTGTTTTATTTCTCACATCAAGGGGTGTGAGCTCCTGAATTCTTATATTGCCAGATGGATGAGTTTATACTTATGGCATGTTTGATGAAAATATACCTATCTGAAGGTCACTGCAAGAGGAATTTATCTCTCTCCTGAGTTTCTGTGACCTGTAGTTGATTACAACACTACTATGGATGACAGCTTTGTGACACAAAAAGATAAAGTCCTGAACTGTGACCAATATGTCCTGTGTTTTCTTAGCACCCTAACAGCTCATTACATATAGAGCTGGAAGATGACAGTTGGTATTCCAATTTAATCTTCATCACCAAATCTGGCAACTCTTTTAGAGTCTTGAACATCTTGTCAGTCAAGTCCCTCAGGAATCTCTGCATGCGTATCAGGTAAGTCACTTCCCTCAAAGTAAAAGTGGAAGATGAGAAAGTGCACTTCTTGAACCTGCTTAAGAATGTGTCTCCTTCTGGGGGGCAGTATGGCCTCAGCCTGAAACTTAGGGGCTCATTTGGGAGGGGCAGACACTATGACGAAGTGTACTACTGAGTTTTGTGCCTATCTGGGACTGTTTCTGGGCAGACAAAGAATCTACTGGCCCTCCATGGAACTAGTGCTGCCAGATCAGGATTTTAAAGACACTGTCCACCACTGTCCATTTCATCTGTTGGGGGCACCACCCAAGAAAAACATCTGGGACAGCAGAATACCTCTACAGGGAAATGTTCTAAATCAATGAATGTGTCCTGTGGCCACTTAATCTTAGCCCTAGAAAGTTCCCAAATCTCCTCAAGCATAGGGGTCTTCAGGGGGCAAAGTAGGACAGTAGTCAGTCTCAGAATCATCATCTGTGTCCATGGTGATAGGACTAAGTGGGGGGGGGTGCATATGCTTCTTTTTACACATAGTCTTCTTCCTAAGAAACAGATGGGAAGACTCCAGGGAGGATGAGGAAGACTGAATTGGGCAGGTGATTGTTATCCTGTGGAGGTTCTTTGCTCTTAGCTGGAAAGGACTGGCCGGAGCTAGTCCAGAAGAGGATGTACCTGTCTAAGCTATGAACGTTTTTGTCTCTGGAAGAAATTGTGCAGAAAAAATCTGGTAGGCACTGAGACATGCCATGGCACTGCTGCTCAAGCAGGCACCAATGTGGCAGAGGAGACAGGAACTAGAAAACAGCTAAACGACTCTGGACTCAAACGAACTGTACTCACCTCCTAGTGCCTCAACTCATAGCCTTCAAGGGACCATAAAGACAATAAAAAACTCCACATACTTAAAACCTCTAATTAAAAATATTATTAGGAACCCAATCAGTTAAGAAAATACTTCCCTTCCAATTCATTGTTTAAGTCCTACAGCTATAAAGTTTCAAATTTCAAAATATAAATAGATTCTCTGTGCCTAAGTAAACAAATTTAAGGTGTTACCTCTTCTTTCATTGGGTAATATCTGTTCGAAAATATAGCATCTAAAACATTTTACATCTCCATTATGCATCTATTAAAAATGTTCAGTCATAGGAATATCATTCTTCTTTAAAAGAATATTACTTAAATGTTCCTCAATCCTACATTTAAACATCCTCGAAGTCTCACCAATGTAGTAAAACTTATAGTCACTACATATCACATACACCACATTTTTCATAACACAATTGGGTACTACCAAAGTTATCCCCAACCTTTAGGTTAAAAAGGTCAGCTTCAAAGCTGAAGCCAGCTAGGAAGCTCATATTCCCCAGATGTAATCATAGCTACAGAAACATGGCTGAAAAAAGACAAAAATGACAACAAAATGACCCCTCCTGTTTCAGTTTAATTTAGGCTTGACAGGCAAAATAAGCAGTAATAATTCCTTAAATATAACTGCATATGTATAAGGAGATACCACAGTTTAATAATGTGGAACTCCTTGTATTATATCTCAGAATCAATAATAGGAAAACGCTTTGTTTAGCAGCCATATGTATTCCACAAGGTTAAAACATTACTACTATGGAAAATATCCCATACTAGATATCCCACTATATACAATATGAAACAATAGCACTAGGAAACCTGAATATAGACTGGCAGATTATTAATAGCAACACCCCATCTGATTCCATAAACCTGTATGGCTTTGCAGTTAATTCAATATGCAGATGACTCCACCTTAATCTGTGCAGCTAAGAATATAGCCTCTCTCCAGTCCCTCACCCAAACTGTTTTTCATAATGTTGAATACTGGTTTATGCAACGCTGCCTCCTCCTAAATCCCAAAAAAACAAAACTACTGCTTTTTACTCCAACTCATAAATCACCTAATCCATTCTTCTCTGTAACCTATAACAATGCTACCAACATAACCCCAGATACTACAACCCGCCTACTAGGTGTAACAATTGATAATGGTCTCAACTACGATGACCACATCAACTCCACCATAAAGTCTGTTAACAAAAAACTTGGTACCCTCTATAGAATTAAACCCTTCCTTACCCCTTCTGCCAGGAAAACTATTGCCCAGACCCACCTCATTTCTACCCTTTTCTATGCCTCTGCTATATATACTAACCTATCCAAAAACAACCTCTCCAAACTTTCCACCTGTTATAATAGCATAGCTAGATTCATCACATACTCCCCCTTTAAAACTCACCACTGCCTCAACCTCAAACAACTTGAATGGCTAGAACTGCAGAACCATATACTCTGTCAACAATTACTTATCACTCAAAAGATCCTACACCACCCCAACAACACCCCTATCCTCACTAATCTTATTACACCATATAAAAATCTAGCTACACTACGGTCTGCTAATAAGCTCCTAGTTTCCTCAATTAAATCTAACAACAAAGCTGGTGACTCACTTTTCTCGAACACAGCAGGTAAAAACTGGAATCAGCTTCCTTCTGAATTATCAACTCTTGCTTCAACTTCTCTATTTAAAAAAACATCTTAAAGAACATCTGAAAACTCATTGGCTTTGTCCATGTGCTAACCCAGACTGATATCTCTTTCCCTTCCTGCTCTTACCCCTTTCCCTACTCCTCTAACCTAGGCCTCCAAATCTAGTTACTACTCTTTTCTTCATAGTAAGAGAATAAAATATAAGGGTTTTTCTCTCTTAATTGGGTTTTGCTCATACCTACTATTGTGTTTAGTATAATTTTTTAGTATAATTTTTAGTATAATTTTTATAATTTATAATTTTATTATTATAATTTTTCTTTTGAACAATGCTGCCTCTGTATTGTGATTTTACATGTCTTTTTATATACTGTTAACTTTGTCACTGTTCATGCTTGGAGCTTTTCTCCCCAGGCCTCTACTGAAAATGGACATATATCCAGTTAGAATAGCCCGGTCAACAAATGTAAAATAAAATAAAATAAATAATTGCACCAGATACTCAGCACGCAAAAGTACTGGTAAGCAATCAACTTTAGAATGGATTCTTACCAATAGATCCAACAAAATTAGGGCAGGCGGTAATCTCCCAGTCAGTTTAAGTGACTTTCAACCTACTTATGTTCACAGAAGTAACAATACCCAAGGTAAACATGTAATTTACAAACAAGTTCATAACTCGTGGTGCTGCGGTAGCATTGTCGCCTCACAGTAAGACGCTGCCCAGTTCGATTCTCAGCTAGAGCGTCTTCTGCGTGGAGAGATGCGTGAATGGGCATACCTTCGTTGAAGGTTGTGCGTCAGGCCTGGCAAGCCGGTACGTAAAAATCAACTGCCAATCATTAGCAGACCGGAATTCCACTGTGGCGACCCCTAACCGGGAAAAGCCGAAAGACACAAACAAACAAACACTTTTATCAAATCCTAAAGTGAATATAACTGGAAAATAATAAAATCTATGCCCTTAGACTCTGCTGTTTCAAACTTAATGAGATATTCCTAAACATTCTCAAATAACCTTGCCCCAGTATGTTCTAAAATGGTCAAATTCCTGCAGTATGGCTAACAGAAGAAACTATGAAATTAATGCTACAGCACAACAAAGCCTGGAAAGAGTGGCTCAAATATAGATCAAAAAATACATTTCAATTTTACAGGCAACTAAGAAATAGGACAAAATACCAAATAAAACATGACAAGCAAATAACATCATCCAAAATAAACATCAAAGCAACCCAAAACTCTTCTGGACATATATAAACAAACTTTTACATCCAGGCCAAATTACCCCTACACCCATCACTAATACTGATTCAACTTCCACACAGTTTAACAACTGTTTCACAAAGACTATATTATCCCTTACAAGCATTAATACTTCCACTACCCTCTCAGTACCTGCAGCCTCTGCTAATATCCTCAACTATTTGACTTCAACTCAGTACCTAACTCCACCATTAAAAAGTACTCCTACACAAGCTAAAACTAACACCTCCCAGCTGCTGACCAACTCCCCTCAGTATGCTTAAAAATGGCTGAAGTGCAAATGCTTTTCCAGTCTCTATATTGATAAATAGATGTGTATCCGAAAAATATGTTCCTTCCATCTGGATAAAATCCATTATTATACCTTTGCAAACAGGTGGCACATCTAAAGAGTTTAATAACTACAGGCCCACTGCTATCCTCTCTCCCATCCAAAACACTGGGAGGGTGGCCTAATGGTTAAGGTGTTTGCCTTACAAACACAAGGTGCAGGGTTTGCATCTCACAATGGATAATTGGCTAGGCTTAAAATGGCTCGCAAGGGCAGTTAGCATAGTACTAACATATGAACCTAAAAATATATTCATGTTCAGCCTCTACATCACCTAAATTCAAATAATCTGCTCTCAGAAACACAGCATTGTTTAGACCCCACCACAGCACAACCGCCACCCTCCTTCACTTCACCAACACTATAAGCAAAGGAACAATGGTAACCCAGTGTTAGTTCTGTTCCTAGACTTATCCAAAGCTTTCAGTACTGTGCGGTGGTGGTGCTGTGGTAGCGTTGTCACCTCACAGTAAGACGTTGTCCTGTTCGATTCTCAGCTAGAGCGTCTTCTGTGTGTAGACATGCGTGAATGGGCCTACCTTCATTGAAGGTTGTGCGTCAGGGCCGGCCACTCGGCACGTAAAAATCTACTGCCAATCATTAGTGGACCGGAGTTCCGCTGTGGCGACCCCTAACCGGGAAAAGCCGAAAGACACAACAACAACAACAACAACAACATCCCACCAACATTTACTCACTGAACTCTCTTCTATAGGTTTCTCTCAGTCCTCCCTATCCTTCTTGGTTACATCAGCAAATAATACTAAAACTGAAGTAGTACAACAGACTAAATTACTGGGTATTGTAATAGATGGCAAATTTAAACTTGATCAACATATTATTCAAACAATTAAAAGGACCCACTAGAAACTCAACTCCCTTTACAGGACAAAACAGTACCTTACCAACCCAGCAAGAAAAACCCTCGCCTCTTGCTGTTTGTTTCCAACCCTCTTATATGCCCCCCCCTATCCTTAGGAACCTAAGCTCTACACTGAAATCCAAACTAGCTTCCTGTTCCAACATAGTAGCTAAATTTATTACCAACACTGCATACCCAACTCACCACTACCAAACCTTAAAGCAGCTAAGCTGGCTAGAGCTTAACAACTACAGAACATATTTTCCTGAACAATGCCGTGCTTTAAAATAATTTCATTGCCCTACACCCCCACAAGAGACCTTTGTTCTGAAGATAAAGTTCTACTAAGCACTACTAAATCAAATAATTAATTGGGGAACTTACTATACTCCTGTTACATCTCCAGGCTCTGAAACATCATCTCTGCACAAGAAAAAATGATTAACAAACTTCCAAGATATAAAATCCAGCTAAACAATACCTTACCCATTCTTGGTCTTGCTCATGTTCATCACCAGGTTGAGATCTCTAGTAAAAGCATAAACTTCTTATTGCTTACAACAAGTACTGTGCACTCCTCTACTTGAATCATTATACCCCTCCTGCACTTGAAACAGTACATCCCTTTTTGCCCCCCCCCCAAACAACAGTTCTCATCTTGCTCTTTTTCTAACTTCCTCCATTCACCACTAAACTTCTTATGCATCTCCTGCACACCTAAGTTATAAACCTTCCAGATACACCAATTTAGAACAGGCAGCCTAAACAGAAACAATCCTATACCATGCTCTCTCAGTAATGTGCTATTGCCACTATCCTCCTATACAATACTAATACCTTCTATCCCCTCCAACAAAATTTTATAATTTACTTCAATATATCTTTTGAACTCTTTACAAACCTATACAATACTAAAACCTCCCTTCCTACATAACATTAATCAACAACTTCATTATGTATGTTTAACTCCTTGCAAACCTTTCTGTACTGAAATGAAAGAAAGTACAGCTGTGTACACTTACCATAAATGTAGATGTTCAAGTGTATTCACTGTTGCAGTTATCACATTTGGGTTATCTGCCTGCAGGTAGCCCTCAGTCGGTCTGAATACCAGAGTCTTTCTGCGTCGGATGCTGTCACCTCTTCCATGACGTCAGGTCATCAGGGGTATAAAACATGCAGCTGATGCCATTACATCAGTTTTTCTTGCCCCAGATGTCAGGAGCCCCCAAAATAGGAAGCAATTACATGGTGTGGAACACCTCGAGTAAAAAGTAAATGCCATTGCCATAAGATATGGCCAAAAAACAGGATAGGTAGAAAGTATAGAAAAGTCAGGGGGCTGGAGGGAGGGTAATCAGGACTGCAACAGTGAATACACTCGAACATCTACATTTATGGTAAGTGTACACAACTGTACTATGTTCATCGTATTTCAAAGTTGCAGTTATCACACTTGGGTTGATTCCTAAAGCTGAGGAAAGGTGGAGGCAGTCAAGAAGAATTAGGGCTGGCTACCAGGCCTTGTAAGACTGCTGTAGCAAATCCAGCCCTGGATTTAGAAAAGATAGGTAAGTGGTAATGCTTGGTGAAGGTGTGTACTGAACTCCAGGTTGCAGCTTCCAGGATGTCCCTGGTAGGGACTCCCCTGACAAATGCTGTAGAGGTTGAGGTAGCCCTAGTGGAATGGGTTCTGATCCCCTGTGGGGTAGGTTTTCCATGGTGCTTGTAGCAGAAATGGCTGCAGTGTGCTATCCATTTGGAGACGGTTTGCTTTGAAATGGCCTTGCCCTCTGCCCCTGTAGCACAGCTGACTAGCAGCTGGTCAGATTTTCTGAAAGGTTTAGTCCTGTCAAGGTAGAACCTAAGCTGCCTGTGCACGTCCAAGGAGTGCAGGATCCTTTCCCCTTTATTCTGAGGATTAGGGAAAAAGGTTGGTAAATGGATGGATTTGTTTAAAGCCACACTGGATACCACCTTGGGCATAAATGATGGGTTAGTCCTGAGGGGAAACCCTGTCCGCATGGAAGATAATGAAGGGTTCCACAGCCATAAGGGCCTGTAACTCAGACACTCGTCTTGCTGAAGTGATGGCTAGAAGTAAGGCTGTTTTCTAAGAGAGGAATTTTAACTCTGCTGTAGCTGCAGGCTCAAAAAGGGGAAGCGTGAGCTTCTCTAATACAAAGTTAAGGTCCCAGGTAGGAGTGGGAGCTCTCCTCGGGGGTCTTAAATTGTTAGCTCCTCTCAGGAACTGTTTGATCAGAGGATGAGAGAAGAGAGGTGGCTCAGTGTTGTAATGAGCTGAGATGACAGAGGCATGAATCTTAACTGATGAGAAGGACAGGCCTTTGTGGAGCAGCTCTGCTAGATAATCTAGGATTTGAGGTAAGGTGGGCACGGCTGTGTTCTTTCCCTGAGACTCTCTTCAAGAACAGTATCTTTTCCACTTTTCTGAATAGGATTTCCTAGTACTAAGCCTTCTGGCCTCAAGGATGACATCCAGCACCTGTTTGCTGAGGGTTGCTGGTGATGTATTCAGGGAATAAGCCAGGCTGCTAGGTTCAGGGTTTGCAGCTGAGAATGCAAAATCTGGCCCTCCTGCTGGGACAGCAGAGAGGGGATCTGATGCAGGTCCCAGGGTGGCACTGTTGTCAGACTGCGTAAAAGTGGGTACCAGTGCTGGCGTGGCCAGTCTGGTGCAATAAGGACTGTCCTTGGCTTGTTCTGTCTGATCTTGAGTAATACTTTCGAGAGGAGGGGCAGAGGGGGAAAGGCATAGATTGAGAGGTTCTTCCATGTAAAGGAAAGGACATCCACTTTCCAAGCTTGGCTGTGGTGAGTTCTGGTGCAAAATTTGCTCAATTGATGGTTTTGGGGGGTAGCGAAGAGGTCCATCTCTGGTGTCCCCCACCTGTGGATTAGAAGCTTGAATGAGCTGGGTTCCAGTTTCCACTCATGTGGGTCCATTAGATTTCTGCTTAAGTCGTCTGCCAGTGAATTTTGTTTGCCTGACAGGAATTGAGGTTGCAGGTGCACTTGGTTGCACAAAGCTGTGTTCCACAGAGCCATGGCTAACCTGCAGAGTGGCTCGGAATGAGTTCCCCTCTGCTTGTTTATGTACCACATGACTGTGGTGTTGTCTGTCTTTATCAAGAGTTGTCCTGGAAGAATAAGGTATTTGAAGGCTGTCAGTGCATTCTGTACAGCTAGCATTTCTTTCTGATTGATATGCAGGTGCATTTGTCCTGGGCTCCATTTGCCTTGAATGCATTTGCCTGCCATGTGAGCCCCACCATACAGAGTCTGACACGTCTGTTGTCAGGGTTTGGGCGGCGGGGGGGGGGGGTTGAGTGAAAGGGAGTCCCTTGTTATAGTTTTATGCTTCTGCCCACCAAAGGAACTCTGCCTTAGACAAGGTACGATAGGAATCACTGTTTCCAGGTCTTGAGAATGTTGACACCAGAGACCTATTAAGTACCACTGAAGTTTCCTCATATGCAGTCTTGCATATGGAGTTAGGAGAATGCATGAGGCCATGAACCCTAGGGCTTGTAGTATTTTTCTTGCAGATAGCTGGGTTTGGGTGGCCAGAATTTGAAGTAATTTGTCAAATAAACCTGCTTTTCTCGAGTGAGGAATGCCATCTGGAAAGTTGTGTTCAAGTTTGCTCCCAGGAATACAATTTTTTTGGCTGGGTACCATATGTGATTTCTTTTTGTTGATGGTATACCCCAGAGAAGTTAGGAGTCTCTTTACAAATGTCAGATGCTGAAGTAGCAGTTCCTGACTGTCTGCCTGAATAAGGTAATCGTCCAAGTATGGGTAAATTTGAATGTTTCTCTGCCTGCAGTATGCAATGGCTGGAACCAGGCACTTGAATACCCTGGGTTCAGTAGATAAGCCAAAGGGAAGTGCAGAGAACTGACAGTGCATGGAGCCTGCCCTGAAATGTAGATATTTCCTGCATGATTCCCTTATGGGGATGTGCAGATAAGCTTCTTTTAAGTCTAGGGTGACCAGCCAGGAGTCCTTGGCTAGCATAAGAAGCAGCTGTTGTAGTGTAAGCATTTTTAACTTTGGTACCACCAGGAAGGTGTTGAGAATTGACAGATCCAGGATAGGGTGCCAAGAGTTCTCTTTTCTGGGCACCAGAAACAGTCTGGAGTAGAAACCCTGTCCCCGTTGCTCTGTTGGAACAGGTTGAATAGCCCTGATACAGAGAAGAGAAAGTGCTTGCTTTTGGGCCTCTGCCCACTGGTTTGGAGGAAGTTCTGGCAATCCACTTGGGGTTGGCAGTGAGTGGAAGTGGAATCTGTATCCCTGGGATACAATGTTTAAGACCCATCAGTCCTGGATAATGTATTCCCAGTTTTCTGCATGCAGGGCGAGTTTTCCTCCTAGGGGTGCAAGTACTTGGGCATGGCTGGGAAGGATGAAGGACAAGTCATTGTGAACTTTTTCCATAAGGGGGTGGCTTACCACTCCCTGTTTTTGAGGTGGGAGCACTCCATTGTTTAGATCTGTGCATACCCTAAGACTGTAGTCTTTGTGGTCTGTTGCCCCTGGGTTTGGACTGAGAAGCCCTGGGAGGGACTGGAAAGGACCAATTTTTGGAAGGCCAATGCCTACTGACTCTAGGTGGCTGTACCTGTAAGAAATATTTAACAGTTTGCATAGATTTAGCTTTTTCCTCCATCTTTTTAAGAACTTCTTCTGCTTTTGTGCCAAACAAACATTCTTGGTTTAGTGAAGCATCTAGTAATTTTGCTTTGACATGGTCTGGCAAGATTTGTTCCTTCAGCCAAGCATGCCTTCTCAGAACAGACCCAGTGACAGCAGCCCTGCACGATGCTTCTAAGGCATCGAAACCACACTGCAAAGTATGTTTACCAACTTGGTTTGCAGAATGCATTAACTCTTGTAAATCTTTATTTTCTGCATAGTCAGGAATCAACAACATTTTTTTGTTTAATTAGTTCCATAATATGCTGCTGGTAATTCAACATGTGAAAGTGGCAATTTAAAGCCCTGATGGCAAGAGTTACAGAGGTATATACCTTCTTACCCCATCTATCTAAAGCCCCAGAATCCTTGTCTGAAGGGGTAGGCTTTTGGGTGTCGCAGCCTTAATACCTTTAGGCCCCTGGGAAATGGTCTCCGGATCCGCAGTAGGATTTTTAAAGAGAAATGTGTGAGAGTCAGGTGCTCTATAGTACCTGTCAGGCTTTCTAGGAGATGGAGGTAAAGTATCAGGGGTAAGACCTGATTTCATGAAGACATCAGCTACAATATCCAGGACAGGGGGTATAGCTAGAGGCCCGTGCTGAGGCAAGTCTAAAAATTCCCTGAGTCTCTTTTTGGACTGAGGGTAATCCTGGCATTCCCAGCGAAAATGCTCTCTTAGGATATGCAAGGTTTCACCGAAAGAAAAGTGCTCTGGAGGGGAGGCAGAGGAAATGGAATCCTCTGCATCTGAATCCTCATAGGTGGATAAGGGTATGTCCTGTTAATCAGAGGAGTCACAGTCATCGGACTCATGGTCTGTAGAATCAGAAGGAAAATCAATTCCGTGTCTTTTAGAGGGGGAAGGCTGGCTTCCCCTAATTAAAGTAATAAGGTCTTCAACCATTCTAAGCATTAGTTTCTGAGGCATGTTTGGTCGTCGGCCTGTAACACTTGATCTACAGAGATGTGAGGTGCGGTACAATTATCAAGGATGTCGAAAGGGCCTTTCGGGGGGGACAGGAGGGTGAAGTTTGTGCTGAACTTATCTGCTAGCAAGTTGGCTAATCAACAGGATCAGTGTAAGTGACACTGTTAAGTACTAATTTGGAATACACTTGGGCTTTGCCATGGAGGTTTCTGATGTAAGTGAAGAAGACTTTATGGTTTCCCTTTGTTATGGAGGCTAGTTTCAATTCATAATTGACCTTGGAGGTTTTCACTAGTGATCACATTTTCTCCATGGGCTTCCAGTGAAAATGGGTTCTGCCCAGTCAGACATTCCCTTGTCAACACAGACAAATAAATTAAATAAATAAACTCCAGGGACAGACCACCCTCTGGTGCCTCAATTGAAAAGCTAAGTTTAGGGGCAATAGAAGCTAAGTAGGCTGAGGGTGACCTCAAAGCATCAGCTCTCAGTCCTGCCGGGGGGGGGGGGTGAGGGTTGAACCTGAAAAGGTTGAGGCCAAGGCCACATATGTTGATAGCTGAGTCAACACTGAGACTCCCAAGTTTGAAGGTATCAAACCACTAGAAGTGATCAATGCCAACACTGAGGACAATGGGTCATCCAATGGGTTTGATGTTACACAGACTCTAAGCAATCCAATGGAGGAATTGTCTGTAGTGAGAACAAATAAGTCCACCAAAGAAGTTGCCTGAGAACCTCAAATATCAACAAAGGATGAGACTTGGAACCAAATCTGCTACATTTGAAAAAATGCCTGTGACATCTTTGACATATTCTCAAGAGCTTTGGGATCCACTATACATTAATGAAGTGGGTGTGGGGGGACCACAGCTCCAGTATGGATGCCAGAGATCATGCACTCATAGGCTAGAGAGCAGAAAGGGAAGCCCCCTCTACTTGAGCTACACTAGACTGCTACTTGGAAGGCACAGTCAACAAAACTTCTTCAGAGAGATCTGATCTTAACTTCTGGCTTCCACTAAATGAATCCTTTTTGGTAACAGCTTTTCTTTTCATGAAGTCCTAAAAGCAGACAGAAAAGCCTTAGAGTCAGAAGATGGGATAGCCCTCAGCTCTTCAAGCTCCAATCTGTTCCTGCACACTTTCAAAGTCAAAGATTTGAAAGTAAAATAAATGGAGTAAATCCTCAGAAAACTGAACTACTCAAGGTCATTAAATCACTTGGCATGCTTGTCTTTTGTAGGAATTCTAGCTCCACTGGAACACTTCCTCAGCCAAACATGGTAGTATATGGAAGTTCTAACAGCTAAGCTAAGTAGCTTCTTGTCTTAGTCCTTCAAGTAATGAAACTCTCAAAGTCAGATCAATACATTTTAGCTCAACTACTGTAAACCCCAGAAGGGAAGCAAAAGTACCAATACTACAGACCTGACAGTGACAACAACCAGTCCGGGTCTACTTTCAAAAGCAGCTGCTGAAAATACTGTTGTATTTCCACCATTATGTCTACATGAGTGTCTCCTAGTCTGAGTCATAGCCTTGGCAAATTAGTTGCACTGGACATTAGAAAAACTATAAAGTAGTGACTGTGAGAGTAAAGAACAGGCTAAAATGGATTTCAGTGGATTTTTTCTGAAAATGTAAAACAAATGTTTTGCATTTCAGTTTGTAGAGTGCACACAGTCAACTAACTTGGCAAAAACATATAGCTTGGCATTCACTGTTAACAAGAATCAAAAGTAAAATATTTTATCTCTTATAAACTATGCAGCTTGTGAAATTTATTATCTACAAGCAGGTCAAGACGAACTCTTGTATGCAACTGTGTCTCGTCAATATGATACGCAAGATAGGCCAAGGAACAAAGGGGTTATTCTTCAGGAACAGAATGTTTAAGATATGGAAAACAAGCTGTCAGAAGACCAGCTTGAAAGGAAAGACTTTTGATGTATATACCTTTCATTGTTAAGCTAGATGTAAACCTCATGTGCAGTAAATGAATGTCGTAACAGCAGAACTGTCTCAGTGTCTTCATTGAGTAAAGGTACAGACTACCATGAATAGTGTAGTACCACTTTAACAGTGGTGAGACCAGTCCAGTCCATACAACCAGGGGGGTGACATGAAGAGGTGCCTCTTACAGTATGACATTCCAGTGCAGGCCTTCTTAGAATTGATTCTTCTCTTCCTAAAACGTTGTACATTGACTGGAGGACAAACACTGCAGCAAAGTACAGGGCAGTATGGTAATTTTTCCTTCAGACAGTTGGTGATATATGAGGTCCAGATTTTCCACTGCCAAAAATTTGTTTCACCAGCATCTAGCGAAAGACAGCAGACAATTCTCTCACAACTGATCTTCTAGTCAAGACTGGCCACCTTGTCCTGAACATTTGTGGTAAATATTTTCTTCTGTTTTTCTTTTAACAATGAATGCAATTTGTGAAAATGCCAAGAAGTGCATTCAGTCTTTTACTTTTGATGTGTCTGAACTATATGTAGATGTGTGGAATTATTTAAATAAATGGTATGATCAGCATGTTAGCACCTGTAAGTCTATATTAGGGAAAACTGACAATCCAGCATTAAGCAAATGGATTGCTACCTTTGATTGGTATGTACATAAGGCAAAAGTGCAACAGAATGTCCAAACATGTGCTATTTGCAATTATTTAAATGTTGCTTTTTGCATGCCTTGTCATAAATGTATTGTACAATACCTGGAACAAAACCAGGATAAAGTAATACCTGAAGCACAGACAATGGTTCCTGTTTCTATATATCCTGTTGCAAAAGATTTATTAGAGGGTGATGCAGATGTCAAAGTTTGTACTTTACAGTCTGGTTTGCAGGAGTTTAAAGATTGGATTTTAAAGTTAGCAACCAGCAAGATCTTGACCTCATGGGTCATTTTCAGACTTACTGTGATAAATGGAATGTGCCTAGTAAACTGCATGCTGATACCGCTGAATGTACAAAAGAATTTTCTCAGTTTTTGAAAGTCTCACAGACTGAAATTAAGACCTTTACACAAACTGTTATTTAACAGGGCAGTAAAGCTACTGGTATGACAGAAGGGTTAATGAGTAAAATTGTCTGTTTGCAAGAAAAATATGACAAGCAGTTGGCTGATGCACAGCATGATGTAACTGTTGCAAGAGAGGAGATAAACACATTATGAGCAGAGTTAGAGACACAGGAATCTGAGGTTGCTACAGCAACAGACTTAGCTAATCAAGATCTTTTAAAATTACAAGCCCTGTTAAAAATATCAAACTAAAGCACTAGAAACTGTTGTTACAAGTCCTATCATAGCCTCAGCAGGTTTTTCTGCTGAAGTTTATTATCAGTCTAGGATGTTAGAAACTCTCCTTAAGTGAGATGAACAGAAGGGTATTTTTAATAACATGATTACATTTGAAGCTTGAGTTCTTAAAACTGTAGGCACTGTATGGAATGATACACTTGAACGTTGTTTCTGGAATTTTATTCCTTAGTGTTTCATACCTTATATTCAGCAAAAGCAGTATCAAATACAAACTAAACACCTAAGAATGACAGCAGTATTGTTAGCAAAAAAAGCTGTTATGTGCTCCTTTTTGGACCATTTGGAAGGTGTCCCAGGGGATATCAAACTTATTTATGAGGAATCTTCAAATACACTCAGAGAGTTAGTAGATAAATTGCTGTGAGCACGTATTATGTGTAAAGATAATGCTATTCATAAGCAAAAGATTTACACTCCCCTTTCTGCACCCATTGTTAGTGAAGTAAGGGGAAGGGGGAGTGGGACACGGATTAATCAGGGACAGCAAGTCCCACAGCAAGTAGTAGGGCAATCACATCATGGGCAAGTTATACAGGGGCAACAATGGGCACCTTCAGTTCCCCCAGCCACTCAGTTAACTTCTCAAGTTATTCACTCTACAGAGGGTCCTCCAAAGAGACAGCCAATTTGTTATTCATGTAAACAAGTAGGTCATACTAAAAATGATTGTAAATATTATCACAGATGGTGCCAGGAACTAGAGGCAAAGGGTAAGTTTCTTAGCGTGAACATTTTTGATAAGCCATGTGTACCACAACAGCAAAAGGTAATGCAGCCAGAAGTACAAACACAGCAGTACACTTCACAACAATATGTGACAGAGGGTAATAGGGGTCTACAGCAACAACCCCTATATACCACAAAGGGTCTATATTAGATGAACGAAAGTTCATCTTAGCGAACGCTCACATGAGCAAATATCCAGGTACTCGAAACTGCAATTGTGGGGGGCTGTGCCCCTCACACCCCCCCTAAATATATATTACAACGCCGAGATTGCACTACAGTGAGGAAAGGGCAAATATTCCCATATTCACTGTACCGCAATCTCACAACTGCGGTTTTGAGTTCCGCAATATTCGCTCATGTGAGCGTTCGCTAAGATGAACTTTCGTTCATCTAATATAGACCCTACCACAAACACTCAACAGTCAGTATTCCCAGTACAGCAAAGGGATGGTGAGACACCTAGTGTCAATGTACAAGGTAATATTGTCGGCACACAGGATACAACTGTTCCTTCTGACTTTGTTCCTGAGGGTCCAGTAAATCCTAATTATCAGCAGCAAGTAGCCTTGCATCATGAACTTAATCGATCTTCTTATGTTGACTGTGAAGAGGTCAAGGAAACACTGCAATTATGTCCTTCGCAGTCCAATACCACCGATGATTCGGGGTGGGAAGTAGATCTACTATAGGGGTGTAACCCCCCCCTACCCAAGTCTCTTTTTTGACTAACTTCAAGAAAGGGAAAGATGGATGACCACTTATCAACATTTGGGTAGAGGGGAACCTGTAGGAAGATGTTCTTCTAGATACAGGAGCGGCTGTCTCAGTGACAGGTAGGCATTTGCCTCCTGACTTGTCGAAGCGTACATGTATTTCAGGTTTTAATGGCCCTGGATGTCTAGCCATAGGTAGCAAACTTGTACAAGTACAATTCTCCCATCAAGGGGAAAGTAAAGTTGTGTACACTTACCATAAATGTAGATGTTTGAGTGTATTCACTGTTGCAGTCATTACATTTGGATAATATGCTGGCAGGTTGCCCTCAGTCGGCCTGAATTCCAAAGTCTTGGGTCCTGCGTCGGTTGCTGTCTTCTCTTCCATGATGTCAGGTCATCAGGAGTATAAAACATGCAGCCGACGCCATTTTCTTTAGTTTTTCTTGCCCCCAATGTCAGGTACCCCCAAAAAGGTAGCAAAATTATATATATATATATATATATATATATATATATATATATATATATATATATATATATATATATATATACATGCCTCAATATAAACTGTACCTTCATCTACAAGCAAATACACCACATAGGTTGTAGAAGATAGAGAAGGTAAGATAAATTTCAGAATGACAGGGGGATGGCGGGAGGGTAACCTGGACTGCAACAATGAATACACTCGAACATCTACAATTATGGTAAGTGTACACAACTGTACTATGTTCTTCGTGTTTCACTGTTGCAGTCATTACATTTGGGTAGAATCCCAAAGCTATGGTTGGGAGGCTGGGGCTAAACAGCATTAGGTGCAGCTATAAGGCCCTGCAGCACTGCAGAGGCAAAGCCTGCCCTGGACTTAGAGTAGAGAGGCAAATGGTAATGCTTTGTAAAGGTGTGAACAGAACTCCAAGTAGCAGCCTCTAGAATGTCTTTGGTTGGTACTCCTCTGAGAAAGGCTGCTGAAGTAGCTGCAGCTCTGGTGGAATGAGACCTAATGCCCTTGGGCACAGGTTTACCATGGTGTAAGTAGCAGAAACGGATGCAGTGGCTTATCCACTTTGAAATTGTCTGCTTTGAAATAGCCTTTCCTTCTGATCCTGCAGCATATGACACTAGAAATTGCTCAGTTTTTCTTAGAGCTTTTGTCCTGCTCAAGTAGAATCTTAGCTGTCTGTGTACATCCAAGGAATGCAGAATTCTCTCCCCCTTGTTCTGCGGATTTGGATAAAAAGTTGGCAGATGAATTGATTGGTTAAGAGCCACAGTGGAAACCACCTTAGGCATAAAAGTAGGATTTGTCCTCAGAGACACCCTGTCTAGGTAAAATATGATAAAAGGCTCTACAGCCATGAGGGCCTGTAGCTCTGAAACTCTTTTTGCTGAAGTAATTGCTAGTAGCAG
Source organism: Protopterus annectens (assembly GCF_019279795.1). Lineage (NCBI taxonomy): Eukaryota > Metazoa > Chordata > Ceratodontiformes > Protopteridae > Protopterus > Protopterus annectens. The sequence goes on from NC_056746.1 coordinate 822,255,448, forward strand.
AGCTGCTTTCTATGATAAGAAATTTAGATCAGCGGTAGCAGCTGGTTCAAATGCAGGCAGGGTGAGCTTTTCCAACACATAATTGAGGTCCCTTGCAGGTAATGGTGATCTTCTAGGAGGCCTTAAATATTTGGCTCCTCTAAGATACTGCTTTAGTAAAGGATGAGAAAAGATTGGTGGCTCTGTATTGTAATGATCCGAAATGGTAGAGGCATGGATTTTGATTGATGAGAAAGATAAGCCTTTGTCAAGCATCTCAGTTAAGTATTGTAATATCTGAGGAATATTTGGTTCTGCTGTATCAGTTCCTTGTGCTTGATTCCAAGCACAGAATCTCTTCCATTTGTCAGCATAAGATTTTCTAGTACTAGGCCTTCTGGCTTCCAAAATGACAGTCATCACAGCTTTACTGAGAGGTGTTGTTTGCATGACTATATGATTAGCCATGCTGCCAGGTTCAAAGTCTGTAGCTGATTGTGCAGGATCTGATTGTTTTGCTAAGACAGTAGTTGTGGTCTTTAAGGCAAGGTCCAAGCTGGGTATTGAGCCAAGTTCCTTAGAATTGGGTACCCGTATTGGCAGGGCCAGTCCAAGGCAATTAATATCATCTTTGGCTTCTCTTGTCTGACTTTTATGAAGAGCTTGGGTAGAAGAGGCGGAGGAGGAAAGGCATAAACTGATAGGTTTTTCCAACTGAAGGATAGGGCGTCCACTTTCCATGCTTGTCTGTGATAAGTCCTTGTGCAGAATCTTTTCAATTGATAATTTTGAGGAGAGGCAAATAGATCTATGTCTGGGCTCCCCCATTTCTTTGTTATCATGCTGAAGACTTGTGGATTTAGTTTCCACTCGTGAGGATCCATAAGGTTTCTGCTTAAATTGTCTGCTAGAGTGTTTTGTTTTCGAGGCAGGAATTGAGCTTGAAGATGTATTTGGTAGGTCAAAGCTGTGTCCCACAGTGCCATGGTTAATCTGAAAGGGGGTATGAGTGCGTGCCCCCTTGCTTGTTTATATACCACATGACTGTGGTGTTGTCCGTCTTTATCAGTAGTTGTCCTGGATGAAGTAAGTCCTTGAAGACTGTTATGGCATTTTGAACAGCTAGCATTTCTTTCTGGTTGATATGAAGATGCATTTGTTTTGGTGTCCATAAGCCCTGAATGCATCTTCCTGCCATGTGGGCTCCCAAGGCATAATCTGATGCATCTGTTGTTAAGGTTTGGCTGGCAGGGGGAAGAGTGATGGGCAGTCCCATGTTTTGGTGACATGCCTTTGCCCACCATAGAAACTCCTGTTGCAGGCAGGAAATGAGAGGAATCATTGTTTCCAGACTGCGCGAATGTTGACTCCATAAACTTTTTAGGTACCATTGAAGTTTCCTTATATGCAGTCTTGCTTATGGAATTAGTAGGATGCAGGATGCCATGAAGCCCAGAGCCTGCAGAATTTGCCTTGCAGAAGACTGGGTTTTTGTTGCCATCAGTTTGAAGTAAGCAGTCAGTTGCCTTTGCTTGTCTGGCGTGAGGTAAGCCATCTGGGCAGTTATATCCAAGCTTGCACCCAGGAATGTTATCTTTTGAGAGGGTACCAGTTGTGATTTCTTTTCGTTTATTGTGTACCCTAGGCATGTTAGAAGCCTTTTCACAAATGCCAGGTGTTGAAGAAGAGTGTCCTTGTTCTCTGCTTGAATGAGACAGTCGTCCAAGTAAGGATATATTTGTATACTTCTTTGTCTGCAAAATGCAATTACTGGTGCCAGGCACTTTGTAAAGACCCTGGGCGCAGTAGATAAGCCAAAGGGCAGTGCAGAGAATTGGTAATGCATTAAGCCAGCCTTGAATCTGAGGTATCTTCTGCACGACTGTCTTGTCGGGACATGCAGGTATGCCTCTTTTAGATCGAAAGTCACCAGGCAAGCATTCTTGCCTAGCATGGGCAGAAGCTGATGCAAAGTCAGCATTTTGAATTTTGGAATGTCCAGGTATGTGTTCAAAATCGATAAATCCAGTATCGGCTGCCAGGCCTTGTCATTCTGGGTACCAAGAACAGTCTTGAGTAAAAACCTTGTCCTTTTTCCTGTTCTGGTACTGTCTGAATGGCCCCCATATCCATGAGGGACGTTACCTGTTTCTGTGCCTCTGCCCATTGATTTTTTAGCAGGTCTGGCCAACCATTTGCCATTGGCAGAGTATGGAAATGGAATCTGTATCCCTGTGATACGATGTTTAGTACCCACTTGTCCTGGGTTATTAACTGCCAATTTTGAGCAAAAAGTGCTAATTTTCCCCCATGGATGCTGCCAAAAGATAAGTGCTTGGTGTAGGCAGAGGGAAGTCATTGGGATTGCTTTCTGTAGGTTTGCACTTTATCTCCTCCAGATTTGGAGGTGGAAGCGCCCCATTGCTTTGACCTGTATGAATCTTGTGCCTGGTATCTGGAACCCTTAGGGCGTCTGGATTTGCCCCTTTGAACTCTGTCTGACAGAGGAAAGGACCAATTTTTTGTAGGCCAGTGTCTTCTGAATCTGGGTGGCTGCACTTGTAAGAAGTCTTTAACAGTTTGCATAGACTTAGCTTTGTCTTCCATTTTCTTTAAAACCTCTTCTGCCTTAATACCAAACAGAGAATCATGCTGTAAAGGTGCATCTAGCAATTTAGCTTTAACATAATCAGGCAAATTTTGTTCCTTTAACCAGGCATGCCTCCTAATCACAGATTCAGTAACTGTGGCCCTGCAGGAGGCCACTAAGGAATCAAAGCCACATTGCAAAGTATGCTTTCCAACTTGTTCAGCTGCGTGCAATAATTCCTGCAATTCTTTACTTTCCACACATTCTGAAATCAACATCATTTTCTGTTTCAGCAATCCCATAACATGTTGTTGGTACTTAAGCATATGAAATTGACAGTTTAAGGCCTTGATTGCCAAGGTTGCAGACGTATAAACCTTTTTTCCCCATCTGTCCAGTGCCCTTGAATCTCTGTCAGAGAGGGTAGGATTTTTTGCTGTTGAGGCCTTAACTCCCTTTGTACCCTGTGAAATAGTTTCAGGATCAGCAGCAGGGTTTCTAAATAAAAATTTATGTGAGTCAGGCACCCTGTAATATGTCAGGCTTACTGGGAGCCGGAGGTAAGGAGTCAGGTGTCAAGCTTGACTCCGAAAGCACATCATCCACAATGTCTAAAACAGAGGGAATGGCTAAAGGCTTGGGCTGAGGGAGAAGAAGGAAATCCCTGAGACTCTTTTTTGATTCTGAAAAGTCTTGACTCTCCCAGTGAAAATGTTCCCTCAAAGTATGCAAGGTTTCTCCAAATGAATAATCCTCAGGAGGAGATGCAGATGGAATAGACTCCTCAGCATCAGAAACCTCGTAGGGAGGTATAGATAATTCCTGATCAGAAGAGGAATCAGAATAAATTGAAACCTGATCTGAAGATTCATAATCAGTGTCTTGCCTAGGCCTCTTATCTGGAGGGGGATGGGTACCCCTGATCGAGGTAATATGGTGGCTCATGCATTGTTTTTTAGTTTTAGAAGTTGCTTTTGTCTTTGGTTTTGCAGCTGTCGTCGGTTTGATATACAAATGTTGAGGTCTGAATACACCCTCAGAAGCCGGTGCCTGCTCAGCAGCTCCGGACCCATCTGAGGGAGATACATCCGTCGGTCAAATACCTTGAGTATCTTGCGGCATGCCGGACTCCACATGGGTGTCGGTAGAGGCCTGCGACTTGAAGGTAGCGGGTCACTGAGTAAGGGCAAACCGGCGACTGGCTTAGGAGAAGCTTCGTTGTCGGTTTTGGATCTCAATTGCCTTTCTCTGTCCTTTTCTTTGCGTTTTTTATGTACTCCGGTAGTCGGATTGCTATCCGATGACATTTCTGGGTAGTTAAATCTGTTTCCAAAATACTTTGATGCAAAAATATACCGACGCTTAATAGTGCATTGGTTAAATCCACCGACAGTCAGGCACGTTGTGATGAGGGCCTAGGCAAGGAATACAGTATAAATGGAAATCCTTATGAGGTATTTGCTTCCCACAAGTAATACAATTATTAACTTTTTCTGACATTGGTAAAAAGCAAGAAAAAAGTTTCCCCAATGGGGTACTTAGTTTAGTGAAGACTTCGGTTCTGAAACTTAAACTCGAATATTTCAGTAGTCAGCCGACCGGCACTTAAGAAATGCTTCTGCTTCGGGCACCGTGCGGCAAGAAAGACTAAAGAAAATGGCATCGGCTACATGTTTTATACCCCTGACAACCTGACGTCATGGAAGAGAAGACAGCAACTGACGCAGGACCCAAGACTTTGGAATTCAGGCTGACTGAGGGCAACCTGCCAGCAGATTACCCAAATGTAATAACTGCAACAGTGAAACATGAAGAACATCCAGTGAAAGGGGTATTTTTGATGCATAATTCTTGCACTTCCACAATCTTGGGAATGGATATATTGTCCAAAATGGGAATTGTCATAGACCTTCCTAATGGCACTAGATGGCAAGGATAAGGTCCCATGTTGTGTATAATTGTGGCAATACATGTATCAAACAGTTCTGGAAACGGCCGTACTGTCAGCCCTACTGAAAATGAAGTATGGTTAAAGGTAAAACAACAGTTCCCTACGTTGTGGTCTCAAGGGCCCACAGACTGCGGGAAGCTATAGGAAGCAGTTTCTGTAGGTAGTGACGAAGATTTTACTCCACAGTTTCAAAAACAGTATCCGATTCCAAAGGAAGCAGAGACAGACATGCAAAATTGCATACAACGATGGCTTGATGTGGGAATAATTCAAAAGGGAAATAGCCCTACAAATTCATCCATATGGCCAGTTAAAAAGAAAGATGGCACTTACTGATTGGTTATTGATTTACGAAAAGTGAACCAATTCACGACTCCCGGGCTCATCTGATTCCAGGGGTCCCAGAGTTAGCAGCAAGAATAAAACCACAAAGCCAGTGGTTTATGGTCATAGACTTAGCTAATGTTTTTTTTTTTTTGCAGTACCACTGCAGGAAAAAGATTGGCAAAGGTTTGTCTTTACTTTTCAAAATGAACAGTATGTCATGACACGGTTACCGCAGGGGTTTCAAAACAGTCTAGTTATATTTCACTAAATAGTTGGACAAATACTACAAGGTCTAGAATCTGAGGATTCTGTTCTGCATTACACTGATGACATACTAATACAGTCTGAATCAAAAGAACAGCATTTAGCTAAAGTGACACAGGTCCTTCAAACACTGCAGGAGGTAGGGTTTAAAGTTAAAAGTGAAAAGGTACAATTCATGTCATCTTAAGTAAAATTTCTAGGTACTATTTGACGTCCTTCCTGGTGTACTTCTTGTTCAGAGAGGGTGCAGAGAATCTTGCAAATGGATAAACCGGTTACCATTCCGGATTTGCACAAATTTCTAGGTATCATGAATTAGAATCACAAATTCATAGAGGATTATGCCAGCATGGCAGCTCCTCTGTATGACATGCTTTCTAGCCAGATAGAATTACCCTTTCTGGAGTGGGGACCAAAGGAAAATACGGATTTTTGTGATTTAAAGGCAGCATTGGCCAAGGCTACAGAATTAGTAGCTCCAAGTCTAACATGTCCCTTTGTGTTACAGGCAGCAGCTGGACCCAATACACTCTATGTTTTGCTTTTACAGGAGTGACCTCAGGGCTCTGATTCTAGAATGGAAAAGACTTTACTCCCCATTACATTTTTCAGTAGGAAGATGACACATGTTGAGAGGGGATATCACCCACATATTCAGCAACTTTTGGCCATTTACTAGGGTTTAAAACAAATGGAATACCTAACAGCTTTTTCTAAAGACATTATATTACAGACACCACATTATGCCATACAGGCTTTGGTAAATGAGACTCAGCTAAATAAACTGATTGATGACATCAGTCAAGCAGTGTTTGCCAAATGGTTGGCATTATTTAGTGCCAAGCAAGTTACAATAAAGGCAGGAGATAAGTATTATTTATCTAACTTCATGGGATATGAAGAAAAATGACACGAATGCATTAGGCACATTTCAAATCCAGAAAAGCCCATTCTGTCTCCTGATTTTCAGGAAGACAGGCCATCTGTCTTTGTTGACAGTGCTTGATTTTTGAGACAATGGACAATATTGGACTGGACTTGCAGTAGTACCAGGAAAACCCTTCTATGGGACAGCCGACTCTGATTTAGTTACCGGGACACATATCTGCTCAGCGACCTGAACTGGAAGCAGTTCTTTATGTGTTACAGCATTTTCTACCTGTCAATATTTTTTAGACAGTGCATACATAGTTAATTCTCTGTGGCTGCATATGTCTACATGGGCAAGGAGAGGGTTTGTTGATAACATGGGCAAACCACTCAAGCATGCTTCTGTTTTACAGACTATTTGGAATTTGGTTCGTAGTCAGTCCCTTGTGGGTTGCTACAGTATCTTAACGGTAAAAGCTCATCAAAAAGCTACAAATAAAAATTTTCAGTTAAATAACTATGCTGATAAAATGGCAAAAAAAGGCAGCAAAGGAAGGAATGCAATTAATTCCTACAGAACACCTTTCCAGTGTACCAGATAAAACCACTGCAGTACATGCCATACAGACATTTTCATTTCAGAATTTACAACATGATTTGCTACAGATCCAACCTAAGTTTGGACTGCATGAAGAGTTAAAAAATATACTCTTGAAGGAGAAAGTCCAGGGCAATATACAAAATGTTTTGAAGATGGTTCTAGTCTTCCTTATATACCGTGCCAACAGGCACAACAGTTAGTGAAATTTATTCATCAGCTATTAGGACATTTGGGTACACAGAAGTTATGGCCCATTGTAAAGAACAAGTACTGGCATCCTCAGTTAAAGAAAATCTGTGATTTAGTGCATGCTGAATGCTTAATATGTTTGCAGGTTAATGCTCAATTGAAAAAACACAGTTACTAAGGGTAACTCCAGGGGATGGACCTTGGTATGCCATCCAAACTGACTTTGCAGGTCCATTACCCCCAGATAAAGGTGGGTATATGTATCTTCTAGTGGTAGTTGATCTTTTTTCAAAATGGGTATTAGCAATTCCTACCAAAACAATGACGGCTAAGGCTACAGCAAAAGCCTTATGAAAAAACATTTTTTGTCATTGGGGATGGCCAAAAGTTATTGAATCCGATAACGGGCCACAATTTGTCAGTAAACTGATGAAAGCTTTGTGTGATTTGCTTGGTATCCAGCAAAGATTTCATGTTCCTTACCATCCCCAGTCTAATGGGATAGTTGAAAGAATGAACAGGACTCTTAAGGAACGCCTTAAGAAAGCCTGCTTGGAAAAAGTTGTAAATTGGGTAAAACATTTGCCTGGAATCTTGCTGGGTGTCAGAGCAACTCCACAAAGTAAAACAGGGATCTCACCTTTTGAAGTCATGACAGGTAGAAAAATGCCTGTATAATTGCCAATTGATCCTACTGTTAGCACAGACCATTATTAGAAATTGCACAGCATCAACAATGGTTAAAAGATATTTCTGAATTGTGTCAAAGCCTATCAGAAATGCAAGCATTCAAATTATGGTCAAAGGATCCTGTTATGCCAGAAGAAAACCTTCCCTCTGGGACACAGGTATTAATCAAGATGTTCCAGACGGACGGTCCATGGGATAGTAATTGGCAAGGACCTTTTGAAATAATTGCTCAGTTAGGACCTCTAGTGTACAAAGTTAAAGGAAAGAAAAAGAGCAAATAATTCTTGTTCATAGAGATCAGTTGAAAGTCATTAAGTGACTTCATGTTTTGTGTTTTTTTGTAGACTCACGGCAAATGCTAAGTCAGAAACAGTTCAAAAAGCATCTATCAAAAGGACTTTTCAGATTAATACCACTTATTACAAGTTATATTATTGTACATAATGAAGATTCTGTTTGTTATTGTACTGGCTGTACTCACTGGAGCCCTTGGGGTAGGGTGTCAAACAAGAGAAATGCAAGTTTGGAAAATAAACAATAACAATAATACTGTAGACCTAAGTTGGAATGGATGTTCATCACAGGTAAATCGTTTTTGTGGGCAAAGACAGCAGGACAACTTCACTTGTCCATATAATGCTAGCTGTATCTTCGGGTAAGTAAGATTTTCCAGCAATGTTACCTTTTGGTCCACAGTTGAGGGTCATTATTACGTTCGACCAAATAGTCCTAAAGTAACCTTTGAATTAAATTTCAAAGTTTCTATTAAATGTTGTCGATTTCCTATATTTTATTTAGGAAAAGGAAAAAATTCAAAGAAATATCCACCATCAATACAACAGCTAATCTTCACCTATATGAAGAAGTGTGGTAATCATACTATACAGGGAATTAATATTCCTCCCAATAATACGAAAGTACAACTAAATTTTACTACTGGGGTTTCTGTAATATATTCTAATGTCACAGTCATTACAGGCCGCATACATTGGGCATATGTTCTATCAGTATATTAACAGCTAAACCTACCTCTGTTCATACAGACCATTTGGTTAAAATCCCTTCTACCTGTAAAAAAGGTAGGCAGACAGTATCAAAAGGTTGTGGTACATTTTAACATCACATTCCCAGACACAGGCAGGTGCCAATATAAAAGGGCATGGTATGATACTCTGCTAGGAAGCCTAGGCACAGGCACGGGAGCTATTAATGCAGCTGACGTTGAAATTCTGACTAATCGATTAAAAGTAGTGGGGGAAGATATCTCTAAGATTGTGCATACATCTTGGAATCCAGAAATATGGGAGAGACACCTGCACAATATAAATTATCAGCAGCAATTTTTAGACAGTTATGATGCTATGCAGCTACATCAGTTGAAATTTGATGGTAATATGACAATTTTTGTAAATTAGACAAAATGCGCTATGCAATCTTTGTATGTAGAAATTCAGAAAAATAGAGTACAAACTGAACTTATGTTACAAAATGAAAATGTATGGCAATAACTGTTTAACAAATGGATACCTGATACCGATTGGATTAGGTTATTTACTGAAGTAACATACTGTGCTCCACAATATTGTACAGGAAAGTTTATGCATTATAATGTTACTGATACCACTACTAAGGTAATTATATAGATATGAGAGGAAAAACACATAAAATCGAGTATTGTACACAGACTCAAAATGAACTAATTTGTGGACAGCATTCACCTGTCTATGAACCATGCTTACTGCAGCATTCTGTTAATTTGTGTAAATGGACGATTATACCTTCTTCTTTTCAAATGTTTATAGAAGTGGCTCCTCAGTATATTTGTCTGGTTACAGAACAAGACATACGTCATAATTTAAAATGACCTTTCGTAGGATGTTTATCACATATTCATTTCCTTAAATGGAATAATAAGAGCTATTTGTTTACTGGGTCTATATTATATCATCGAACGCTTAAAAAAGAGAACGATGAATAATCAAACCCATGTAAGCGAAAGCTTACAATCTCGAAAGCTCAGAACAGCGATTTTTTTTTCCGTTCCAAAAAAAAAAATTTAAATAATACATAAAGTGGGGGGCTTTGTCCCCTCACCCCCCATCCACCTCTACTTAAATATACCAACGCTGAGATTGCACTACAGTGCCGTAAAAGGCAAAGTAATGGAAGCGGCCAAGCAAATTTTTTCCCTGGGAAAGAATTTGCTTAAAAGCTGCTGCGCTATTTTGCCTTTTCGTTGTTTTAAGTTCGACCATGACGCATTCGATATAATGCATCTTCAGTCATCTAATATGAACCCGTGTTTACTGAACCCATAGAAGTGAATATTTCCAAGAACTGCAATTATGACTTAATACAGCTTCCCAATATATCTGTATCCTTGGATAATTTAAAAAAACATAATGAACAATACTAAAATTCTCAAGAGAGTATTTGGAAAAAAGAAATAAAAGTATTCTGTATTATGAGGCATTAAGCATCATTGCAAAAGATAAACTACTTAGTTTGGCTGAAAAGACCAAAAAAGACACTGCTCACAACTGGTGGGATATCATTACTGGTTGGTCAAAATCGGGAAAAAATCTGTTAAATTGGTTGATACATCCTGTATTAGTAGTGTTAGGCATTATAGTCATACTAACTATCTGGAATTGCTACATAAGTTGTCATTTGTGAAAAACTTATAGAGTTCTGCAAATCATGATGGTTAACCTGAATAAACTGGAAAAAGTTTCAATGTGTACCATTAAAGAAAAAAATGAAAATGAACAGTCATTTTCTACTTTTTAAATAAAAAGTGGGAATTCTGAGAGTAAAGAACAGGTTAAAATGGATTTCTGTGGATTTTTCTGAAAATGTGAAATAAATGTTCTGCATTTCAGTTTGTAGAGTGCACTCAGCTTGACCTCAGTTACCTAATATAGCAAAACATATAGCTTGGCATTCATTGTTAATAAAAATCAGAAGTAAAATATTTTATCTCTTATAAACTATGCAGCTTTGTAAAATTATTATCTACACGCAGGTCAAGACGAACTCTTGTGTGCAGCTGTGTCTCGTCAACATGATAAGCAAAGATAGGCAAAGGACGAAAGGAGTTATTCTTCAGGAACAGAATGTTTAAAATATGAAAAATAAACTGTCAGCAGACCAGCTTCAAAGGAAAGACTTATTATTCTGGCAAATTCTCTAAACTGCTGATGCTGGCAGAAAAGACACAATAAAGATTGGGACGTTTTCTTTAGTATCAGAGACTTTGATTATTCTATTTTTGCAGACCTAAAACTGTAAGCTAAAGTACGTTTTTGATGTATATACCTTTCATTGTTAAGCTAGATGTAAACCTCGTGTGCAGTAAATGCATGTCAAAACAGCAGAACTGTCTCAGTGTCTACATTGAGTAAAGGTACAGACTACCTGAATAGTGTAGTATAACTTTAACACAATGTACTCAAGAGAAAAAAAAATAAAACTTTTCTGCAAATGAAGTTTCTTTCAATCAAAATGACTTTTGTTAAATATGTTTTGATTAAGTCATCCTACACCAATGTAAAATTTCCAAAAATAAACTATCTTTGAAACACAAGGATATTATTACTATACCTTTTCTTTCATTTCATTTTACTATGGTAGCCAACTATTAAACCAAATTCACAAATTTAAACTAAAATGATGGCACTGGGACAACTCCCATTGTCATTCTTTCCTTTTGGATAAAGCAGGTGTGCAGTTTTATGGCTACAGACAGTAAGAAGAAATGTGTCTTTTTAGAATAAATCATGACAACGGTGCGTGCCTAACTCTACATTAACTGCCCCAACTGAGGATATTGGCACATATCTAAACTACCAGCACTTTCATTTTATCTTTTCTGTTCTGAAATTCACCACTTTTCTGATTACCCTGCATACCTACTCCTTTTAGTTTATCTAATTTTCAAATAATTTATCTGTTAACTGGGTAGATTAGCTGTTTTTTGTGGGCCTTTTTCAACAAAGACCTAGGCCATAATGCTGAAGTGTGATGCAATTTTCAAGGGCAATTTACAGTAACCAATCAACAGCATGTTCTAGGAATAAGAAAGGAAACTAGAACACCCACAGAAAACCCATACAGATAAGAGAAGAACATGCAATCTCCAAAAGGACAACAGAGATTGAACGCCAGATGCACAGGCTGTGAGCAGAAGCTTTACCACAGAGCCAGCATGCTACCTGACCCATTTAAACTTGTCCTCAGTACTAAAAGCTCACCATCACCACTTCCCAAAAATGCAGACATGCCTTTATTCATTAATGCCTTCATACAATAACAAGCATTCTCTACAGTACATTCCTAAAATATTTATTGGGTCAAGTATTAAATAAGTATTTCAGAAAATGGTGGGAGTTTTAATAAAGATATCAGTTATTTATTTGCTAACTATGCATATGGGCTGCTTTAGTGGACCCTTTCTTGTAAAGCTTAAAGACAATTTAAATTTTTTTCAAAAAAAGGATACTTTACTATGAATACGTGAAATCTGGCTTGGATACTGTGGGAAATGGTCATTACTTTTCCATAAAATGTTATATGATCTTTTATCATACTCCTGAAGTACTACTTGAACAGGCTTATGGGATCTCAGTTTAGCATCTTATCTGAAAGATGACACTCTATAATGCATACAAGTGTGTGAAATGGAATTATAACATAAGTAGCTGGTGAATGAAAAATGATTTTTGAATCTCAGCCAGTGCCATTTGCTGACAAATTGAACTTGCCAGTTACCTGACACAGTTAATCTATATTTTAATGTACCATCTGCAGAACCCTGACATTTGATCCTGTGATTTTTATGGTTATTATATGGAATCACATCCCAAGCAGGATTTTAACCAATTTAAACAATGAAATAGAAAATCAGCACATTGAGAAAAATCAGGTAAAATACAGTCAAAACTACCATCAAAGTTAAGGGCCAAGGTTTATTGAGGTTCATAGGTTCATAGGTTCATAGGTTTATACTAGGCTATCTGCCCTAAGGCATTTATAAGCCTAGCCCAAATTATTGTGGCTTACGCCACCCCTTATATGAAAAAATACTGTGCCCATTAGTTTGTTGTGCCTCTGTCCAGCAGTGACACAGAGATGATTCCTGGGGTAAACCTACGATCTCCCATCCACAGGTCTAGATTTCTCTTGAACAGAGTCAGCGAGGTGCTCTGCCTCACATGGACCGGGATTTTATTCCACAGCATAGGGAGTCTCTGAGTGATAAATCTATCCCTCCAGCACGTCCTATTTATATCCGTGCTAAGGTTTAAGTCGCTTGCTCTAGTGGTTTTGGTGGATTTGGATTTTTGAGGTGGAGCATGTCCATTAATTCGGGTTGGACATGGCCTTGTATGTCAGGCACATGTCACCTCTGAGCAGACGGTATGCGACTGAATAGAGCTGGAGTTTCTTCAATCTGGCAGCATATGACAGATTTTGGAGTCCCTTTATCCTGTTGGTGAGGAACTTTTGGGGTCTCTCCAATTGCTGCAGATGTCGGGTGAGATACATCCCGAATGGGGCATTGTACTCGATCATTGGTCTGATAAGTGAAGAGTACAGGGGAACAATGACCTCACTAGATCTGGATGTGAATCCTTCATGATCAGGTGGGCAATGTAGAAGGTCTTTCTAACCACTTTAGCAATGTGAGTGTCAAAAGAAAGGCCACTGTCAACCTGGGTCCCCAGGTCCCTGATAACCTCTTCTGTGCTTAGTGGATTGCCACCTATATGGTAGCTTGGGGTTACCTTGTTTTTCCCGAAGGGTATGACTATACATTTTTGGCGTTTAACTTCAGGCCATGGCTCTGGCACCAGCTATCTGTTTCCGTGAGTCCCTTCTGAAGGATATCCGTGTCCGATGCACTTTCCACTATGGCGCCCAGTTTGCAGTCGTCTGCAAACTTTGTCAGCCAAAGTCCTCCCATGTTGGCCTGTACTTCTGAGAAGTAGATACCAAACAATAGGGGGCCAAGGACCGAGCCCTGTGGGACACCACTTGTGACCGGCTTGGAGTCTGACACAGCACCAGCAACTCTAACCCTGTGGGTTCTGTCCTTAAGCCAGTTTGCAACCCATCTTGTGACATATGGGTTTACATTTAAGCTGGTAAGTTTTTCTACAATACCGAGTGGGGTATTGTGTGAAAGCCTTTGCAAGGTCAAGGTAGGCTGTATGGACTGCCTTTCCCTCATCAATGGCCTTGGTGACTGTTCCGAAGAAGTCAACCAAGTTCAAAAGGCATGATCTTCCCTTGACAAAGCCAAACTGGGTCGGGTCCAATGTCTGCAAGTCCCCTATATCTTTGTTTATGAGCTCCATTATGATCCTCTCCATAGCTTTTCAGACTAGACTTGTTAAGCTTATGGGCGGTAATTCCCAGGCTCCGTAGAGGCACCGCCTTTGTGGAGTGGGACCACAGTTGCCGTCACGCCACTCCTTGGGCACGTATCCTGTGGTAAGGCTAAGATTAAACAGCTGCCTTATGTGCGGGTTTAATTCCTCATTTAGCTCGTGTAGCACACAGCCGGGGACACCATCCGGTCCCATTGATGCTGTGTTTTTAGCTTTAGAGAGCAGCTTTCACCTGCGCATTTGAGATGTCCGGGAGGCTACACTCGGCTGGGATAGTTATCTCTCCTTTAGGGGAGAGGGGTGAAGTTTGCACTGAACCTGTCTGCCAGTATGTTGGCAATGTCTGTGGGTTCAGTGATTTTTGTATCATTTTGGACTAATTCTGAGCATATCTGGGAGTTTCCACCCAGGTTCCTAACATAGCTGAAAAAGGCCTTATGATTGTCCTTTGAATCCATGGCAATTTTTCTCTCAAAATTGGCCTTAGTTGATTTTATGAGTGCTCGTATTTTTTACTAATAATGATCAGGGGTGACTTCCCTTTTATGGATTTTGTTCTATCATGTAATAGCTTTCTCCTCTTATTGTAAAGTTTGTTAATGGCTGGGGTCCACCAGACTGGACGTTTGCCCTTTGTGGAAAGAGTCTTGGTTTTATTTGGGATTGCCTGATCCATGCAGTCCTGGAGGTGTTCATAGAAGGCATTTGTAAGGGCTTCCGCAGCTTGGGTTGTGGTTTCCTCTGGCTCAGGGGCCTTGAAGGATACCACACCAGTCTTGAGTAGTGTGAAGTTTGCTTTAGAGAAGTTCTTCACTATGGTTTTTTTTGCTTGGGGGGGGGGCGGGATGTGGATTTCCAGTGAGATTAGTTTATGATCAGATCTCACCAATGAGGGATATACTTCCGGTGTGGAGCATTTTGTCCCCATGTTTGTGACAATGAGATCTAGTATATTTTCTCCTCTCGTGGGAACAGTGACTAGCTGTTCCATGGCATTTGAATTTATGAACTCCAGGAACCGTTGGGCTAGAAAGTTAGGGCTTGAGTAATGTTCCCAGTCTATATTCGGGTAGTTGAAGTCACCCAATATGATGGTGTTTGGAGATACATTTATACCCTCCAGTGTCTTCAGGAAGGCTGTGTGGGGTTCCTGAGTTTGAGAGGGTGGCCTGTAGCATGCTACAATTTGTAGAGCAGTTTTGCCTATGGTTAGTTGCACCTGGATGGTTTCCGAAGCTTCGTGCGTTGCCACCAACCTGGAGGTGTGAGTATCCTTTATGAATATGGATACACCCCCTCCTTTTGTGGTGTGGTCCGGGTTTTGGGCCGGAACGCATGATATGAGGTAAAACCTAATAGTGCCGGGGTGCTCTCAGGAGCCTTGAACCAGGTTTCAGTTACAGCACAGACATAGATGTTCTCCATACTGAGAAGGGCCTCGAGTGCGTGCATTTTGAGATTTAGACTTCTGGCATTGAGCAGCATTACCCTCAGTTTCTTCCCATTTTTGTTTTCTAGGGTGGTAGGTTTAGAATTTGAGCCTTGCCTAAATAAGGCACTATGGGGTGGCAAGAGCCTTAGCCAATATCCGGAATCCCAGGGTGACAGGTGCAAGCCGTCCCTTGCGAAGCAGCGTGGCTTGTCAAGCATGTCATCCCAGGCAGACAGACACTGGATCCCCTTTGAATGACACCAGACATTAAGCCAATTGTTAAAGCTGATCATCTTGTCTCTATATTGTGGCATCATTCTTGGTGAAGGAAGGATACTGCTCAGGGTTAGGGTCATACCTGCCTGGGCTACATAATCAGAGAGCTCCTCTATGTCTTTTTTCATGTAGTCCAGGGAGGTAAGTCTCAGGTCGTTCACACCAGCATGGACAATGACTGTGTCATATTTGTACTTGCCATGGAGTGACCCGAGTGCTTGATTCTAGCGCCCGATAGGCAGCTTACTGTGACCCTCTCCTTGTTCAGCCTGGTGAGTGGGACGTCAGTGTGTCTGACTATGGAGTCACCTATGACAAGTATGTTTGGTGTTGTATTTGGCCTTAAGGGCTGTGACTGCTTTGCACACTGCTTTTGTGGTTTATGTGTTGCTTGTGGGGTGTCTTGAGGTAGCAGTTGTTTGGGTGTCTGCTTTGGAGGCCTCTGCTGTTTAGGTAAATTTTTACTCAGAGCCTCCGAGTATGTCTTTGTGTGTTTATGTGTTTGATTCAGTGGAGTGGTAGCATTATGTGAGGCTGGTTTTGTGGTGTGTGTAGTTGCCTTCTCCTCCTGTCTGGTCTTGCCAGTCCTGAGTTGAGAGAGCTCAGCCTCCAGTTTGGCTAAATAGCTGCATCTCTACAAGTATTTGTGTTATGTGGGAGGAGGCGAGGGTTGTCTGTGTACATGAGGCAGTTATAACATTGCCTCAAGATTCCCAGATTCACCAGCTGGACCGGAGGAGATTGACAACTGACCTTTGGACATGCTAGAATAATATTGGGAAATCCTTAATTGAAAACAAGGGCCAGTGGGGAGTGAGGGTGTAGTGCTTTTAATTTTTAGTGCTGACTTATATAATTGCTTTAGTGAGCAAGTGCCAGGTAACTTGAGTGCAATGTGTTACAAGTAACTAAATGCAAAAACGACAAACAGTAACTTTCTTTCAAGTGAAACAAGGAAATAAGTACAGTAAGCAATGCAAATATCACTAGTGATCCACAGAAGCTGAGAAGTTGCGTATTAGGTGGAATTAGCTTCCAGGAAATAACAAGCAAACAAACAACAAGCATATAAACAAAGCTAGATTCAGTAGGCCTGGATCTAGTCTATGCTAGAGCAAACAAGGTGAACCAATTTCAGTAAGATACAGTTCAAATATTCAGGCACTATAAACCTTTAACCAGAAAATTCCCAGCTCAGAAGGGCAGAGTCCAGCCTCTTCTCCCACAAGAGTGCAGACCACGAACCTTCTTAATGTAAAATAACTGGCCTGAAGCCCAAGTGCCTAAACCAGAACTAATACACTTGGACACTGGGCTCTCAATCAGCAGTTCCCAACTTAGAAGGATGAAAGCTACCTGTCCTGCCACCACAGTGCTTGCCACAAACCTTCCTAATGTAAAACAACTGTTCTGAAGCCCAAGTGCTTAATCCAAAAGACTTGAATGATAGCTACACTTTAATCAAGTTACAACCAAGCAGTAATAAATACCATTGAATACTTTAGAGAATGTCTGGATTAGTGCTCAAGTTACACAAACAAAGCTAGATCCAGCAGGCCCGAATCCAGTCTATGCCACAGCAAACAAGGCACCAACTTCAGTAAGGAACAGTTCAGATATGCATGCACTATAAGCCTTTAACCAGAAATTCCTAGCTCAGAAGGGCAGAGTCCAGCCTCTCCTCCCACAAGAGTGCAGACCACGAACCCTCTTAATGTAAAATAACTGGCTTGAAAGCCCAAGTGCTTAAACCAGAATTAATACACTTTTAGAATAACAGACACTGAGCCCTCAATCAGCAGTTCTCAACCTAGAAGGATGTAAGCTACCTGTTCTGCCACAACAGTGCAGACCACAAACCCTCTCAGTGCAAAACAACTAACTGGTCTGAAGCCCAAGTGTTTAAACCAAAAGGCTTAGAATGAGTTACACCAAGCAGTAATAAATACAATTGAGTATTTTAAGATGATGCAAAAGTAAAAAGAAGTAGGTAAAAACACAAGTACAGTAAAAGCAGATGAAAATTTTTTTTTTTTTTTTTTTTTTTTTTCTGAACAAGTGCTGAGATCAAAGAAACAGATTTGAGTGCTGAAACTAGAAAACTGGCTAGTTATAAGAAATAAACAAGCTAGAAGGCTTCCCTCAAACACAGAAGGGCTTGGGGGCTCAGAAGCCTACAAATAGTCTGTACCACTTAACAAGAAAGGCAGATAATAAGCTTAATTTTTTTTTTTTTTTCTATTTCCCAGATGCTCTCTTTGTACACAGTAGGAGTGCCTGAAATCAGAATATGATCTCACTGCACTCAGTTGAGTGAGCAAATGAGATGGGCCCAGAGGCAGGCTGAGGGGCGGGCAGTTTCAATGCCACTAAGATACACCAAAACAAAAACAGGGCGGGTAGGTGGGAATAACTGAAGAGCAGAATAACTTCAGATAAAAATTCCTTCAACACTCCTTCATACACAGTTTAAATCAATTTAAATACTGTATTTTTTAAAAAAAAGTGCAGAAAAAGGTACTTAAATTCTCTTATACGTCCAGTTGAATAAAAGGCAGTCTTGCAACTTTGACAATTGTTTGATTCTGACATAACCAGAGAGACACTTTTCAAAAGTATATAGTCATCATTAACTAGATGCAAGTAGAATGAAAAGGGTGTATATAATAACTTCATGAAAACTATTTCTAAACAAGAATTTTATTCAGAAGCTAGAGTCAAAAGCATGCGTAATGAAAGATCAGAGTTCTGAGCCCACATTTTTACTAACATACAAGCACAGACACTTCTAAAAGGCGATCAGAAATGCACCATTAACATAAAGCAAACAATTTGCCATTCTTGATACAAACTTCATACAACCAAAGTTGTACTTGTGCATAATGACAGATATTTGTTCCAGGCTAGAAGCAAATACAGTGGATATAAAAAGTTTAGACACCCCGGTTAAAATGCCAGGTTTTTAAGATATAAAAAAAATTAGACCACAATAAATAATTTCAAAATTTTTCATGCCTTTAATGTGACTTATAACCTGTAGAATTCAATTGAAAAACAAAAAAATCTATTAGGGGAAAAATATAAAAAATAAAAAAGTACAATACGCTGGTTGCATAAGTGTGCACACCCTTAAACTACTACTTTGTTGTGTGTGCACACCCTTAAACTAATACTTTTTTGAAGCACCTTTTGATTTAATTACAACATTCAGTCTTCTTGGGTACACACCTACCATCAATTAAAGAGACTCTGATTAACCCCAAATAAAGTTCAGTTGTTCCAGTAGGGTTTTCCTGACATTTACTCAGTTGCCTGCTACAGCAAAAGCCATGGTTCACAGACAGCTTACAAAGCATCAATGTGACCTCCTTGTTGAAAGGTATCAGTCAGGAGAAGGGTACAAAATAATTTCCACAGCATTGGATATACCATGGAACACAGTGAAACAATAGTCATCAAAAAGTGGAGAAAGTATGGGACAACAGTGACGTTGCAAAGAACTGGACATCCCTCCAAAGCTGATGAAAAGGCAAGGCAAAAAAACTGGTCAGGGAGGCTGCCAAGAGACCTACAGCATCAATAAAGGAGCTGCAGGAATTTCTGGAGGGTACTGGTTGTGGACTACATGTGACAACAATCTCCTGTATTCGCCATATGTCTGGACTATGGGGATTGGGTTGCAAGACAGAAGCCTTTTCTTACAAAGAAAAACATCCAAGCCTGGCTAAAATTTGCAAAAAAATACATCACGTCTCCCAAAAGCATGTGGGAAAATGTGTTATGGTCTGATGAGACCAAGGTTGAACTTTCTGGCCACAACTCCAAAAGTTACGTTTGACGCAAAAACAACACATTGCATCACCAAAAGAACACCATCCCCATGGTGAAGCATAGTGGTGGCAGTATCATGGTTTGGGGTTGCTTTTCTTCAGCTGGAACTGGGGCTTTAGTCAAGGTGGAGGGAATTATGAACAGTTCCAAATACTAGTCATTTTTGAACCAAAACCTTCAGGCATCTGCTAGAAAGCTGAAGATGAAAAAGAATTTCTCCTTTCAACATGACAGTGACCCCCAAGCATACATCCAAATCAACAAAAGAATGGCTTCACCAGAAGAAAATTAAAGTTTTGGAATGGCCCAGCCACAGCCCAGACCTAAATCCAATAGAAAATTTGTGGTGTGACCTGAAGAGAGCTGTGCACAATCTGACAGATTTGGAGCACTTTTGCAAGGAAGAGTGGGCAAATATTGCCAAGTCAAGATGTGCCATGCTGACAAACTCCTAACCAAGAAGACTGAATGCTGTAATTAAATCAAAAGGTGTTTCAACAAAGTATTAGTTTAAGGGTCTGTACACTTATGCAACCAGCTTATTGTACATTCTTTATTTTTTATATTTTTTCATCTAACAGATTTGTTTTTCAGCTGAATTGTACAGGTTACAGGTCAAATTAAAGGTCGGAAAGTTTTGAAATTATTTATTGTGGTTTATTTTTTTATATCACAAAAATTGGCATTATAACAGGGGTGTGACCACTTTTTACATCCACTGTACATTGTTCAGCTATTGGTAGACATTGGTACATTTGAAAAAAGTGAGGTAGGATATTCAGAAAAATATGTGTGAAAATAAAAAATTAAGTTCAAAACTAAGTGTTTCAAGTAGAGCAATACTGAAAAGTTTTAAAAGAACAAAAACCCAGCCTAGAAATGTATAAGTAAGAAAGAAAAAAAGTACAGTTGTGTACAATTACCATAAATGTGGATGTTTAAGTGTATTCATTGTTGCAGTCATCACCTGTGGGGTTATCCGTGCTGTGGTAGCCCTCGGCCGGCCCGAATACCAGAATCAATGTTTTTGTGCACCGGCTGCTGTCACCTGTAGTCTGACGTCAGGTTGTCAGCACTATAAAGCAAGGCAGCCGATGTCATTACATCAGTTTTTCCTTGTCCTAACCCATCAAATGCACAAGGGAAAAGACAGAAGTGTTTCTGGTGGCTAAGAGCCACCATGGGAAGCATGTGTCCCCCTAGGGGAAGATGTTAAATGGGGGAAGGAGGGAGGGAAACCAAGACTGCAACAGTGAATACACTCGAACATCTACATTTATGGTAAGTGTACACAACCGTACTATGTTCTTCATGTTTCACTGTTGCAGTCATCACCTGTGGGAGGATTCCCAAAGCTGAAGTAAAGGGTGGAAGAATAGGTAGAGCCCTAGGTATTGGTCAGGAGACCCTGCAGAATTGCAGAGGCAAACCCTGCCCAAGACTTAGAAAAGACAGGTAGGTGGTAATACTTTGTAAAGGTATGGAGAGAGGTCCAGGTGGCCGCTTCCAAGATGTCCCTGGTAGGTACTCCTCTGAGAAAGGCAGTGGAAGTGAAGGTTGCCCTAGTGGAGTGGGTATGGATGGACTTAGGGATGGGTTTCCCATGTAGTCTGTAGCAAAAATTGATACAGTGTGAAATCCATTTGGAAATGGTTTGTTTAGAGATGGGCTTCCTCTTTGGGCTTGGGGTAAAGCTTACAAGAAGCTGGTCAGTTTTTCTGAATGGCTTAGTGCATTCCAGATAATATCTGAGTTGTCTGTGCAAGTCTAGTGAGTGTAGAATTCTTTCCTCCTTGTTTTGAGTGTTGGGAAAGAAAGTGGGAAGGTGTATGGCCTGGTTAAGGGTCACATCAGATACCACGTTGGGCATAAAGGAGGGATTAGTCCTCAGGGAGACTCTGTCTGCATGGATAATTATGAAGGGCTCGACAGCCATGAGAGTTTGAAGTTCTGAGATCCTTCTGGCTGAGGTGATAGCTAGTAGGAAGGCAGTCTTCCAGGAGAGGTATTTCAATTCTGTTGAAGCGGCAGGTTCAAAAGGAAGTAAGGTTAGTTTCTCAAACACATAATTCAGGCCCCAGGGTGGAGTAGAAGGACTTCTGGGAGGCCTAATATTAGATGCCTCTCTGAGGAACTGCTTAATCAAAGGATGAGAGAAGAGGGGTGGGTCTGAATCATAATGGGCAGAGATGGCCAAGGCATGGATTTTAATAGAGGAGAAGGAGAGATCACTATTGAGCAACTCTGTTAAGTAATCCAGGATGAGAGGGATGGAAGGTTGGGAGGTACTACCCCCTTTTGATTGTTTCCAGGAGCAGGATCTTTTCCATTTTCCTGCATACGATTTTCTTGTGCTGGGTCTTCTGGCTTCTGTGATAATGTGTAGGACCTGTTTGTTTAACAGTGACTTTTTGTTAATTTTTAGTGTATAAGCCATGTTGAAAGTTTGAGAGTCTGAAGGTCTGGGTGCAGTACCTTCCCCCCTCTCCTGGGTCAGGAGGTTTGACCTTAGGGGGAGCAGCTTCGGGGGCTGTAAAGTCAGACTGCACAGTAAGGGGTACCAGTGCTGTCTGGGCCAATCTGCAGCAATGAGGATGGCCTTTGGTCTCTCCTCTCTTAATTTGACCAGAACCTTGGGAATAAGAGGCAGAGGAGGGTATGCATACACAAAGAGGGCGCTCCAGGGGAAGGTCAAGGCATCCACCTTCTATGCTAGGAGGTGATACTACCTGGTACAAAACTTGTGTAGCTGGTGGTTGCGGTGCGAGGCAAAGAGGTCCACCTCTGGGGTCCCCCACTCCTGGGTGATTTCCAGAAAGATTTCTCTGTGGAGCTGCCATTCGTGGGGGCCCAGTAAGTTTCTGCTTAGCTGGTCTGCCAGTGTGTTGTTGATCCCTGGTAAGTATTGGGCAATCAGGTGTAGTCCCATGGAGGTGGCTGTAAGCCAGAGACTCATGGCTAACCTGTACAGGGGGTATGATTGGGTGGCCCCTGCTTGTTGATGCACCACATTACTGTGGTGTCATCTGTTTTTATAAGGAGGAACCCTGGCCTGAGATGGGGTTGGAAGGAAGTCAGAGCATTTTGCACTGCCATCATTTCTTTCTGGTTGATGTGCAAGTAAAGTTGCTGGGCATTCTAAAGGCCTTGGGTACACCTGCCTGCTAGGTGAGCACCCCAAGATATGTCTGAGGCATCGGTGGTGATGGTCTGGCTGGAAGGGCGGAGGATGAAGGGAAGGCCCTTGTTCATGCCACAGGCCTCTGCCCACCAGAGAAATTCATCACTTATGCAAGGGATCAGTGGGAGAGTGGTCGCTAGGGACTGAGAGTGCTGACACCAAAGTTTCTTTAAATACCACTGAAGCTTTCTCATGTGAAGCCTGGTGAGAGGGATGAGAAGGATGCAAGATCCCATGTATCACAGGGCTTGCAGGAAGTTTCTCGCAGTGAGGTGCCTTCTGGAAGCCAGCTGGCTTTTCTGGGGATAGGAAGGCCATTAGGGTTGCTGTGTCTAGCACAGCTCCCAGGAAAGCAATCTTCCTGGTGGGGTTTTGCTTTGATTTTTTCTCATTGATGGTGAGCCCTAGGGAAGTTAGGAGTTTTTTGACAAAGAGAAGATCCTGGAGTAACTTTTCTTTGCTGCTCGCCTGAATGACGCAGTCGTCCAGGTAAGGGTAAATCTGTATATTTCTGTGTCTGCAGAATGCTATAGTCGGGGCCAAGCATTTGGTGAAAACTCTGGGAGCAGTAGATAAGCCAAAGGGCCATTCAGACAACTGAAAGTGCTGATTGCCTCCTCTGAAGCACAGGAATTTTCTGCACAATTCCCTGATGGGGATGTTGAAGTAGGCATCTTTTAGGTCTACTGTGACCAGCCAGGCATTTTGTGTGAGCATAGGCAGGAGGTGTTGCAAGGTTGCAAGGTTAGCATTTTGAACCTGGGGACCACCAAAGAGATGTTCAGTTTGGATAGATCCAGGATGGGGCCCCAAGTGTCCTCTTTACTGGGAACAAGGAATAGTCTGGAGTAAAAAAGTACAGTTGTGTACACTTACCATAAATGTAGATGTTCGAGTGTATTCACTTTTGCAGTCATTACATTTGGGTTATCTGCTTGCAGGTAGCCCTCAGTCAGCCTGTTTAACAAAGTCTTGGGTCCTGCATTGGTTGCTGTCCCTTCTTCCATGACGTCAGGTCGTCAGGGATAAAAAACATGCAGCCGACGCCATTACATCAGTTTTTCTTGCCCCAGATGTCAGGTGCCCTCCTAATGGGAAGCAATTAAATATAAAAGCACAAAGATATACCTCCAACAAAAAAGCAAACACACCAAAAAGGCTTTTAAGCATAGTAAAGGAAAGTAGAGGTATAGCCAAAAGAAGTTTGGGGGCTGGAGGGAGGGTAACCAGGACTGCAACAGTGAATACACTCGAACATCTACATTTATGGTAAGTGTACACAACTGCACTATGTTCTTCGTGTTTCACTGTTGCAGTCATTACATTTGGGTAGATTCCCAAAGCTATGGTTGGGAGGAGGAATTCAGATAGCATTAGGGCCAGCTATAAGGCCCTGCAAGACTGCAGTGGCAAAGCCAGCTCTGGATTTAGAGAAAATTGGCAAATGATAATGCTTGATGAAAGTATGTACAGAACTCCAGGTAGCAGCTTCTAGGATGTCCCTGGTAGGGACGCCTCTAAGAAAGGCTGTAGAGGTATATGCAGCCCTGGTGGAGTGAGATCTGACCCCTTGGGGGATAGGTTTTCCATGGTGCTTATAGCAGAAATGAATGCAATGGCTTATCAATTTAGAAATGGTTTGCTTTGAAATAGCCTTCCCCTCTGCCCCTGCAGCAAATGCCGCCAGCAGTTGTTCAGATTTCCTTTGAGGTTTAGTCCTGTCCAAGTAGAATCTAAGTTGTCAGTGCACATCTAAGGAATGCAGGATCTGTTCCCCTTTATTCTGTGGATTTGGAAAGAAGGTTGGCAAATTAATAGACTGATTAAGAGCCACACTGGATACCACCTTGGGCATGAAGGATGGATTGGTTCTGAGGGACACCCTGTCCGCATAAAAGATGATGAAAGGCTCCACTGCCAAAGGGCCTGTAATTCAGATACCCTTCTAGCTGAAGTGATTGCTAAAAGGAAAGTTGTTTTCCAAGAAAGAAATTTTAAGTCTGCAGTAGCAGCTGGCTCGAAAGGAGGTAGAGTGAGTTTCTCCAAGACAAAGCTAAGGTCCCAGGCTGGGGTTGGAGCTCTCCTGGGTGGTCTCAAATTTTTGGCCCCTCTGAGGTACTGCTTGTGCAGTGGATGAGAGAAGAGGGACGGTTCTGTGTTATAATAAGCTGAAATGGCTGAGGAGTGGATTTTAATGGAGGAAAAAGACACACCCTTGTGAAGCATCTCAGTTGAGTATTGTAAAATCTGAGGTAAATTGGGCGCTGCTGTGCTCATCCCTTGAGATTGGTTCCAGGCACAAAATCTTTTCCATTTTTCAGCATAAGATTTTCTAGTACTAGGCCTCCTTGCCTCTAAAATGATATCCATCACAGGTTTGCTGGGGGATGGTAAAGGAGAGATTAGGTAATTAGCCAGGCTGCAAGGTTCAATGTTAGAAGCTGAGAGTGCAGGGAAGGAGTCTGAGGCAGATGCCATGGAGATAACCGTCACACACTGCGCAGAAGGGGGTACCAGTGTTGGCGCGGCCAGTCTGGAGCAATCAAAATCATCCTTGGTTTGTCCTGTTTGATTTTTAGTAGTACTTTAAAGAGCAGAGGCAGAGGGGGGAAGGCACAGACTGACAGATTTTTCCAGCTGAAGGACAGAGCATCCACTTTCCAGGCTTGTTTGTAGGGAGTCCTTGGGCAAAATTTGTCCAATTGGTAGTTCTGGGGATAGGCAAACAGGTCTATCTCTGGCCTCCCCCATTTGCTTGTCAACATGTTAAAAATCCTTGGTTCCAGTTTCCACTCGTGTGGGTCCATGAGGTTTCTGCTTAGTCCATCTGCCAGTGTATTTATTTTTCCTGGCAGGAACTGAGCTTGTAGATGCACTTTGTAGCTCAAGGCTGTGTTCCACAATGCCATGGCTAGTCTGCAGAGGGGGTAAGAATGTGTACCCCCCCCCCCGCTTGTTTGTGTACCAAATAACAGTGGTGTTGTCCGTCTTTACCATTAGTTGTCCTGGAAGAATGTGGTCCTTGAAGGCTGTCAGAGCATTCTGTACAGTTAACATTTCTTTTTGATTGATATGCAGGTGCATTTGACTTGGGTTCCATTTGCCCTGAATGCACTTCCCTGCCAGGTGAGCCCCTCGTGCATAGTCTGATGTGTCTGTTGTTAGGGTTTGGGCGACAGGGGGTGGTATGAAAGGTAGTCCCTTGTTTTGGTGGCAGGCCTCTGCCCACGAAAGGAACTCTAGGCGTAGGCAAGGTATGATAGGAATCATTGTTTCCAGGTCTTGAGAATGTTGACACCAATGGCTTTTTAGATACCACTGTAGTTTCCTCATATGCAGTCTTGCATATGGAATTAGAAGAGTGCAGGAGGCCATGAACCCCAAGGCTTGCAGTATTTGTCTTGCAGATAGCAGGATTTTTGTGGCCACTTGTTTGAAGTAGGTTGTCAAATGAATTTGTTTTTCTGGCATGAGGTAAGCCATCTGGGAAGTTGTATTCAAGCTTGCTCCCAGGAATATAATTTGTTGACAGGGTACCAGGTGTGATTTCTTTTCATTTATGGTGTACCCCAGATAAGTTAGAACCCTTTGTACAAAGGCCAGATGATTCAAAAGTATGTCCTGGCTTTCTGCCTGAATTAGACAACCGTCCAGGTATGGGCATATCTGAATATTTCTTTGCCTGCAAAATGCAATAACTGGAGCTAGGCACTTTGTAAATACCCTGGGTGCAGAAGATAAGCCAAAGGACAGTGCAGAGAACTGACAGTGCGTGTAGCCTGCTCTGAAGCATAGGTATCTTCTGCAAGATTCTCTGATTGGGATGTGCAGGTATGCTTCTTTTAAATCTAGTGTTGCCAACCAGGCATCTTTGCCTAGCATAGGAAGTAATTGGTGAAGAGTCAGCATCTTGAATTTTGGAATCTCCAAAAAGGTGTTTAGAGTAAACAGGTCCAGGATAGGACGCCATTAATTGTCTTTTCTGGGTACCAGGAAAAGTCTTGAGTAGAAACCTTGTCCCTTTTCCTCCTCTGGTACCAGCTGAATAGCCCCCATGCTTAAGAGAGAAAGTACTTGTTTTTGGGCCTCTGCCCACTGATTTGGGGGTAGGTCCGGCCACCCGCTTGGTGTTGGCATCGTGCGGAAGTGAAATCTGTATCCCTGGGATACTATATTTAAAACCCATTTGTCCTGGGTAATGAGTTTCCAATTCTTTGCATGAAGAGCAATCTTTCCCCCCAAAGGGGCAGTCAGTTGATAAGTGCTTGGAAAATTTAAAAGCAAGTCATTGAGACAGTTTACCATAGGGGGGAGACTTATTATTCCCAGATTTGGAAGTGGAGGCCCCACACTGCTTAGTTCTGTGTGTCCCCTGGGACTGAAACCTGGGGGTTTTGCTGTGTCTGGGTTTGGCTTGTAAAGACCTGGAAGGGGCTGGAAAGGACCAATTCTTAGAGGGCCAGTGCCTACTAAATCTAGGAGGCTGAACTTGTAAAAAAATCTTTAACAGTTTGCATAGATTTAGCTTTCTTCCATCTTTTTAAGAACTTCCTCAGCCTTGTTACCAAATAGGCGGTCCTGATTTAAAGGGGCATCCAACAATTTACCTTTAACATGATCAGGCAAAGATTGCTCCTTGAACCAAGCATGCCTTCTGAGCACAGACTCAGTAACAGCAGCCCTGCAAGAGGCCTCTAATGAATCAAAACCACATTGCAAAGTATGTTTTCCAACTTGTTCAGCAGAATGCATTAAATCCTGTAATTCTTTATTATCCAGACAGTCAGGAATCAACATAATTTTCTGTTTAAGCAGTCCAATAACATGTTGCTGATACTTTAACATATGAAACTGGCAGTTTAAAGCCCTACTGGCCAAGGTTGCAGAAATGTAAACCTTCTTACCCCATCTATCCAGTGCATTGGAGTCTATCAGAAGGGGTAGGATTTTTAGCAGTAGAAGCCTTAATGCCCTTGGACCCCTGTGAAATAGTCTCTGGATCTGCAATAGGATTTTTAAAAAGGAACTTGTGGGACTCAGGGACACTGTAGTATCTGTCAGGTTTTCTGGGAGCAGGAGGCAGGCAATCAGGGGCTAAACTAGATTCCAAAAAAGCATCATCAACAATGTCTAGTACACGAGGAATAGCTAAAGGCCTATGCTGAGGTAGGAGAAGGAAATCCCTAAGCCTCTTTTTTGAATCAGAAAAATCCTGGCTTTCTCAGTGGAAATGCTCCCGTAGAGTATGTAATGTTTCCCTAAACAAAAGAAAAATCCTCAGGAGGGGAAGCAGAGGGAATGAAGTCCCCTGCATCAGAATCTTCATAAGTAGATAAGGGCGAATCCAGATCATCAGAAGAATCAGAAAAAAACAGAATCCTGATCAGAAGATTCATAATCAACTTCAGTCCTAGGCCTCTCGGAAGGGGGTGGGGGGTTGGCTACCCCTGATTAGAGTTATTATATCTTCAGCCATTCTTATCATTTGTTTTTTAGGCATAGAGGCCTGAACATGTGGCCTGGGCATCATTTTTTTTAGGCATGGATCGAGATTTAGGCCTAAGTAAATAAAGAGGCATCAGTTTAATATGCAACTCCGTAAGCCTGAATGCACCCTCAGAAGCTGGTGCCTGCAAAGCGGCTTCAGACCCATCCAAGATAGAGACATCCGTGGTTTCCATAGTTAAAGCATCTTGCGGCATACCGGACTCTGAATGTCAGTAGAGGCCTGCAAATCAGAAGTAGCAGGTTTCCGGGGCTGCGAAATCACCTCACTGAGTACCGGCGAACTGGCGACTGGCTTAGGAGAAGCGTCATCGGCAGTTTTGGACCTCGGCGGCCTGTCTCTGTCTTTATATTTGCGTTTTTTTTTAATCCCGGTAGTCGGATGGATAACCGACGATATTTCTGGATAATTAAACGGAAAACCGAAATATTTAGAGGTGAAAATATACCGACGATGGATAGTGCTGATTAAATAAAGCACAAAACCAACGGCAAGGTATGTCATGGTTAGGGCCTAGGCAAGGAATACAGTACGAATGAAAATCTTTATGAGGTATTTGCTTTCCACAAGTAATGCAATTATTAAACTTTTACTGACATCGGTAAGGAGCAAGAAAAAGTTTCCCCAACATCGTACTTAGCTTTAGTTGAAGACTTCGGTTCTGAAACACGAAAATGAAAATTTCAGGAGCCAGCCAACATGCACTTGTGAACTGCTTTTGCTTCAGGCACCGCATGGCAAGAAAGACTGATGTAATGGCATCGGCTGCATGTTTTATACCCCTGACGACCTGACGTCATGGAAGAAGGGACAGCAACCAACGCAGGACCCAAGACTTTGTTAATCAGGCTGACTGAGGTCTAACTGCAAGCAGATAACCCGAATGTAATGACTGCAACAGTGAAACATGAAGAACATCCTTTTTCTGTTTGATCCAGAGGGACAGGTTCTACTGCCCCCTAGGATAATAGTGTATTTACCTGTTTTAATGCTTCTGCCTACTGGTTTGGGGGGAGGTCTGGGTACCCTCTTGGAATAGGGAGTTCGCTGAAGGAGACTCTGTATCCCTGAGAAATTATTTTTAATACCCATTGGTCCTTGGTTATAGAGACCCAATTGTCTTTGAAGAGGGTGAGCCTTCCTCCTAGTTTTAGATGAGTGAAAGGAGGCAGGGGGGAGGAGAGTCATTGTGAGTGCTTACCATAGAAGCTTGGCTTAGAACTTCCTGCCTTAGAGGCATAAGGGAGATGAGATCCTCCGGCATTTTAAGCATTTGAGCTTGGGGTGGTGGAGCAGTAGCAAGATGGTGGCTAGAAGCAGATTTTCTAGGAGTGGCCTGACTTTGAGGCCTCAGAGTATCCGGCGGTCTCTGAGAAATGGTAGTCAGAAGAGAAGACGTCAGTTTTTGTCTAGAATCGGTAGTGTGAACATCCTCCTCAGAAGCCAGTTCCTGCATCGCGGCTCCGGACCCAACCAAGGCAGAGACAGCCAAAGGCTCAGAAGATGAAGTGGATTTCTGTGCCATAAAAATTTTTTCAGCAGAGGCCTGCATAGAAAGAGAGTTGGGCATCAGGGGCTGTAAAAGCGCCTTAATGAATTCCGGAGAACTGGCAACTTGCTTAGCGGTAGCTTCATCGGAATGCTTAGCCTTGTGTGGCCTGTCTCTATCTTTACATTTTTTTCAGAATGTCAGCGGATTGTTGGCTGACGGATGCCATATTAGATTTCAAAGACGGAATCTGAAAATAATTGTCTACAAAAAGAGTTCTACGGCGAATGGTTCTCGCATTAAAAAGGGCATAGAACCAGCAATGAGGGACGTCGTGGTCTGGGCTTAAACAAGTGATGCAGTAAGAATGAAAGTATTGGTGTGGGATCTGCTTTCCACAGGTGAGACAATTGTTAACTTTTTCGGACATCGGTTAGAGCAAGAAAAAAGGGTCCCAAACGGGGTACTTTGCTTTAGATGTTTCCTGCTGAAATTCGACTTCCGGTAGCGACTGATCAGCAATCGTGCAAACTGCTTCTGCTATGGGCTCCACGGCAAGAAAGACTGATGTAATGACGTCAGCTGCCTTGCTTTATAGTTCTGACGACCTGACGTCAGACTACAGGTGAGAGCAGCCGGGGCATAAAAACACTGACTCTAGTATTTGGGCCAGCTGAGGGCTACCACAGCAGGGATAACCCCCACAGGTGATGACTGCAACAGTGAAACACGAAGAACATCAACATATTCCCTTGCAGCTCAGCTCTGCTTTCTGCTTCCTTTCACTTCGCTTGTACTTCGCAAAATGCACAATTTTTCAAATCCAAATCCAAACAGAAAACAAACACTGTCTGCATTCTGGGAATTAACTTCTGGATCACAGATCAAAAACTTTGAAAGGTAATAGCTTATTTACTCCTCAGCACAGTTACATCTATATTTTTATTTACTTTCCAGGAAAGGACTTTTTTCAGCTGCCGCCTTATTATAAAGTAAAGCAAGTACAGAATAAGATAATCCACCAATATAAATGAGAACAGGTACATACTGCTGACTGTAGTTTAGGAAAATATATAAAGATAAGAGCAGCAATGCCAAAAAAAAATAATAAATTATGGCATTCAGAGAGTGAAATAGTATCGGAAATCAAGTCATGGCAATAACAAGCAAGACTGCATCAAATATTTTCAAGCCATAATAATAACAGTAATAACTATTTTTTAACCAGGTGGGCCCACTGAACACACATTTCCTTTTCAGGAAGATGTATGAGTAACATCTGGTTAAACAAACTGCTCAAGGTTACAAAGCAGGCAAACGAGGGCTGAGGGAATCAAACCCTGTACCACTAAAACTCTAGCATGCAAACTTAACCTCTGCACCAGACATCCTAAATTTTAAATTAAAATTCAGCTAAAATATCCGTGATAACATCATTGGGATAGGACAAAAGAGCCATGCTATT
Organism: Protopterus annectens; assembly: GCF_019279795.1. Taxonomy (NCBI): domain Eukaryota; kingdom Metazoa; phylum Chordata; order Ceratodontiformes; family Protopteridae; genus Protopterus; species Protopterus annectens. The sequence goes on from NC_056746.1 coordinate 822,286,481, forward strand.
GCAGAGACATCTGTGCATTTCAGACACACATGTCATTCCATAAATTTTGTCTGGGGAACTAACAACTTAGGTTATGCTGTTCATCCATTCCTAGACTGTCACAGCACGCCCCCTCTCTCTCCATATATATATATATATATATACACACATATATATATATATATATATATATATATATATATATATATATACATATACATATATATATATATATACATATATACATACATATATATTTATATATATATATACATATATCTATATATATATATACATATATATATATATATATATATATATACAAATATATATACATATATATATAGATATATATATATATAGATATATATATATAGATATATATATAGATATATATATGGAAACACTTTATAATCAAGAAATGCTAAAATGTCGAATTTCAGTATCTCGAGACTATAAAGTCGAAGTTTAAAAATAGCGAAAGTGCATAATCGTGAATTTGAATATCTCGAATTTGCAGTTAAGGCTTTATGCTACATAATGTCCGGGATTGTATGTGGATGGTGTGTGGTGCCTTGTGTGGATTTAGGTGTTAGGTCAGGTAAGTGAGTGTTTTATAAGGGTTTTGGGTGCGAGTTTGAGTGTATGTGAGTGTGATGTGTGTGTGAGGGACTGTAGAATGTGTGTGTGTGTGTTTGCTTTTGTTTACTGTTTGTGCGATCTCGGAGTTAGTATATATAAGTAGGGAGGTGTGGGGGCACAGCCCCCCACATGGGGGGGTGCAGGGGGGCTTGTCCCCTTCTTATTTGTGTTGTAGGTTTGTGGATGTGTGTTGTTTTGTTTATGTTGTGATATGGGTGTTGTGGTATATGTGTGGTCAGGTGTGTGCTGTGTTTTAGGTGTTTTGAATTTCGCGATTTTGGTGTTTCAGTGTTGTGTGGATTTGATTTTACGGTCTCGAAAAACTGAAATTTGAGATTATGAAGTGAATCCATATACACACACACACCTGCAAATAAATTTTAAGAACATTATTTTTAACAATAGTTTGCAACTGACTACATAAATTTACTGAGAAATGTCTTTGCATTCACATTGATTAAATTAAGTTATGCGCATTCTACCACATATCAAAAATAAACTAATATTTATTTGGGGCAGTTAACACTTGTTATTTTCAGAGTACAAAAGCAGAGCCACCCCACAAATTCTCTTAGAACATTATTTTGTCTGGGGAACTGACAACTTAGGTTATGCTGTTCATCCATTCCTAGACTGTCACAGCACGCCCCCCCCCCTCTCCCTATATACATATATATATATATGTATATATATATATATATATATATATATATATATATATATATTTTTTTTATATATATATATATATATATATATATATATATATATATGTGTGTGTGTGTGTGTGTATAGAAATATATATATACGTGTATGTAGAGGTGGCGAAGGCTAAGGATAAGGCATATAGAGAGTTGTATGAGAGACTGGACACTAAAGGGGGAGAAAAGGACCTGTACCGATTGGCTAGACAGAGGGACAGAGCTGGGAAAGATGTGCAGCAGGTAAGGGTGATAAAGGATAGTGAGGGAAATGTACTCACAAGTGAGGAGAGTGTGTTGAGTAGATGGAAAGAGTACTTTGAAGGGCTGATGAATGAAGAGAATGAGAGAGAGAGAGAGAAGGCTGGATGATGTGGGGATAGTGAATCAGGAAGTAAAGCAGATTAGTAAGGAGGAAGTAAGGACAGCTATGAAGAGGATGAAGAATGGAAAGGCTGTTGGCCCAGATGGCATACCAGTGAAAGCATGGAGGTGCTTAGGAGAAATGGCAGTGGAATTTTTAACCAGATTGTTTAATTAAATTTTGGAAAGTCAGAGGATGCCTGAGGAGTGGAGAAAAAGTGTTTTGGTACCTATCTTTAAGAATAAGGGTGATGTGCAGAGCTGCAGTAACTACAGAGGGATAAAATTGATCAGTCACAGCTTGAAGTTATGGGAAAGAGTAGTGGAAGCTAGGTTAAGAAGGGAGGTGATGATTAGTGATCAGCAGTATGGTTTCATGCCAGGAAAGAGCACTACAGATGCAATATTTGCTCTGAGAGTGTTGTTGGAGACATACAGAGAAGGTCAGAAGAAGTTGCATTGTGTCTTTGTGGACTTAGAGAAAGCATATGACAGGGTGCCTAAAGAGGAGTTGTGGTATTGTATGAGGAAGTCGGGAATGGCAGAGAAGTATGTAAGAGTGGCACAGGATATGTCCAAGGGTAGTGTGACATTGGTGAGGACTGCGGTGGGAGTGACAGATATGTTTAAGGTGGAGGTGGGATTACATCAAGGATCAACTCTGAGCCCTTTCTTATTTGCAGTGGTGATGGACAGACTGACAGATGAGATTAGACAGGAGGCCCCGTGGACTATGATGTTTGCAGATGACATTGTGATATGTAGTGAGAGCAGGGACCAGGTTGTGGAGACCCTGTAGAGGTGGAGATATGCTTTAGAGAGGACAGGAATGAAGGTCAGCAGGGCTGAAACAGAATATATGTGTGTAAATGAGAGGGAGGGTAGAGGAATGGTGAGGATGCAGGGAGTAGAGTTGGTAAAGGTGGATGAGTTTAAGTACTTGGGATCAACAGTTCAGAGTAATGGTGAGTGTGGAAGAGAGGTGAAGAAGAGAGTACAGGCAGGGTGGAATGGGTGGAGAAGAGTGTCAGGAGTGATTTGTGACATATGGGTACCAGTAAGAGTGAAAGGGAAGGTCTACAAGAGGGTAGTGAGACCAGCTATGTTATATGGGTTGGAGACGGCAGCATTGATGAAAAGGCAGGAGTCAGAGCTGGATGTGGCAGAGTTAAAGATGTTAAGATTTGCACTGGGTGTGACTAGGATGGACAGGATTAAGAATCAGTATATTAGAGGGTCAGCTCAGGTTGGACAGTTTGTAGACAAAACAAGAGAGGCAAGATTGCGTTGGTTTGGACATGTGCTGAGGAGGGATGCTGGGTATATTGGGAAAAGGATGCTAAGGATGGAGCTGCCAGGTAAGAGGAAAAGAGGAAGGCCTAAGATAAGGTTTATGGATGTGGTGAGAGAGGACATGCAGGTGGTTGGTGTGAAAGAGCATGATGCAGAGGACAGGAAGAAATGGAAACAGATGATCCGCTGTGGCGACCCCTAACGGGAACAGCCGAAAGAAGATGATGATGATATATATAAAATATATATTATATATATTTTATTTATTTATTCCAGTTTGGTGACCGGGGAGGTCCACTGGGCTCAAGAGCCCGTTTTCAGTGGAGGTCTGGGGAGAAAAGCTCCACAACACAATGTTACATCACATAATGAAAATACAAGTAAAAAATACAAATACAAATACAAAGAAAAATTATTTGAATTACAGTCAAAATGGGTGGAATTTCCACAAAATCTGGTAAAAATGCAGTCAAGTAGGTAAGTCATTCAATTAAGCAACTAAGATGTTAAAGAAATTGTCCTGGAGGCATAAAGCATAAGGTTGGCTGTAGATATTAGTTACATTAACAATGTATGACTATGAGAGAAATTAGAAAGGTATGAAGGTTAGCCAGGAGAGAAGGAAGAGGGGAGCTTGGGAGGTATGGGATGAAGAGTGCAGTTACATTTTCTGAGAGTATGCAGGTAGGAGTGGAGTTGAGTTTTGAAGGAGTGTAGGTTGTCGCAGGTCCTCAGTGTAGAGGGCAGGGCATTCCATTTTTTAGCAAGGGAAAAGGAGAGTAAAAGCTGACCAGCTGGGCACTTGGTTTTGTGGATGGAAATAAGGTTTTGGTGAGAAGATCTAAGGGGTCTGGGGGTGGGGATATATGGTTGAAGAATACTGGATAGTGCGGGGCAGCTGGTGGGTTGAAATATTAATTTGTGGGCTGAGGCAATTTGGAGGTAGTCTAGTTGATTGGGGAGTTCAAGCCAATTTAAAGTTTGTAGGGAGGTGCAGTGATGAGAGAGGGAATTTGCCTTGGTGGCGAATTTGGAGATTTTATTGTAGCATACTTCCAACTTGGAGGTTAGGGTGGAAGATAGATTCGTAAGCAGAGGAGCACCATATAGAAGAGATGGGAGGAGATATGTAGTGGCTAAGGTATGTCTAGTAGAGGGGGAGAGGAATTGATTATTTCTGTACAGTAGGCCGAGTTTTATGTGGGTTTTCTTGATGTTAAGTTGGATGTGGGTATTGAATTTTAAGTGTTCATCAATGGTGACCCCTAGGAGTTTGGCGGAAGGAACGATGTCAATGATGGAGTTGTTAAGGCTTGAAATTTGAAATTAATTTTTTCCAGTGGGGGTGGATTTAGAGTGAGTGAACAGAAGAATCTTAGTTTTGTTAGCATTAAATGAGAGGTGGTTTCTGTAGTTGCGAAGGCGGTTTGAGATAGAGACTGGAGTTCTGTAAGGTTGGAGGCATAGCAGATTAAAGTTGAGTCGTCTGCGTAATGGACAATTTTGGTATTGAGAATAGCTGTGTGGAAATCATTAACGAAGATGTTAAATAGCAGAGGGCCAAGTATGGACCCTTGGGGAACTCCTGTGGTGGTGGGAAGGAAGCTGGAGGAGGCTTGGCCCCATTTCACGGCTTGTGACCTGTCTGAAAGGTAGCTGGAAAACCAGGACAGAGTTTTTGGTGAGATGTTGAGGTTAGATAGATGGTTTAGTAGATGGGACTGGAAGATGGTATCGAAAGCTTTAGATAAATCTAATAGAACAGATGAAACTAAGTTACCAGAGTCTTGAGCTGAACTGACAGAGTGTAAAAAGGAGAGAAGGGCTGTGTTGGTATTATGTTCAGGGTGGAAGCCGTGTTGGGAAGGAGAGAGCAGCTGGTGTTCGGTTAGGAATGGCATGAGCTGCAGGTGTATGCATTTTTCAAGAATTTTAGAGATGGGTGAGAGGATGGCTATGGGGCGGAAGTTGGAGAAGTTACAGTTTTTGCCACCTTTGTGGAGTGGAAGAATAAAAGCAGAGCGCCATAGTTTGGGTACATAGGACTCGAGTAGTGATCTATTTATCAGGATACTGATAGGGAGAGCAATACTGTCGGAGGCAATTTTTAAGAAGGAGGAGGGGATGTTGTCAGGGGCATTGGTGCAAGGTTTGAGTTTGGAGAGAAGTTTTTTTATAAGGTAGGTGGATACAGGTTTAAGTTCAAAGACAGGAGTTCAAAGGAGGCGAGGAGGAGGAAACTTGGGCAGAGGGGTGTGGGAGGATGTTGTTGGGGAAGGTTTTGGTTAGCTCAGCAATAGAAGAGGTGAAGAAGGTATTAAATAGTTTGGCAATTTCTTGGTCAGATTTGCTAGTATCGGGGCAGGGGTTGTTTGTTGTACCAGGCTTAAGAAGAGAGTTAATAGAATTCCAGAATTGTCTGGGTTTTTTTGCATGATTTATTTATAAATGGTTTTAGTAGGACTTTTTATCTATTATGACTCGTTTTTTGGCTAGGTTTCATAGCTGTTTGTATTTAAGTAAGAATACAGGTTGTTTATGATGGAGATAGCTTTTCCAAGATTTATTTCTTTGTTGCATAATTTTCTTGGTTTCTTTAGTAAGCCAAGGGGCAGTCTTGGCTTTGACTCTTTTAGTTCGTATTGGAGCTAGGGAGTTTAGGACAGTAAGGAATTTGGAGTTGAAGAAATCAATGGCTTTGTCTAGGGGTAGGGTTTTTAGTGGGTTCCAGTTAGTGATTTTGAGGGAGTCAGAGAAGGTGGAGGGGTTAAAGTTAGTTAAGTTACGAGTGTGTAAGAGTCTGTGGGAGAATGAGGAAGAGGATGTAGTTCTATGGGTGAAGGCAGGGAGGTAGTCTCCTAGTGGGTCGGGAGTGACACCAGATATTGTGGTTCTGTTAGGGTGAGACACCAGGATCAAGTCTAGGATGGAGCCTGTGAGGTTGGTTTTGTTGGGCCTAGGGGTAGAGTTAATAAGTTGCGTATAATTGAAAAGATTGATTGATATGGTGGGATTGTGGTCACTGATTTTTTGCCAGTCAATATTTACATCTCCCATAATATAAGTTTCATGTTTAATATTTGAGGAGGTCCAAGAGAGGATGTCTTCCAAAGTATTGGTGTTGTTACCAGGAGGAATGTAAAGGGAGATGATGCAGATACTTTTATGGTCATTTAATTTTAGAATGCCAGTTACTAGTTCAGCATTATTAAAGGAAGGGATAGGATTTGGGAAGGGAGTGATGGATAAGTGATTGGAGTAGATTAGTGCTACACCACCACCTCTTTTATTTAGGCAGTCAGATTGGAGAGATTGAAATCTGGGGGGAAGGAATTCAGTGTTGGTTATGTGTGGTTTTAACCAGGTTTCAGAGATGACTACAATGTCAGGTGAATTATGGTTAAGCCAGGCATGAAAGAGGGTAATTTTATTAGTTAAGCTTTGCGCGTTGATGGTGAGGAATTTGAGGTATTTACAATTTGGTTTGTTGTTGAAGCTAAGGTTATTTGTTTGAGAAATGTTTGGTCCAGGGTTGGGATGAGGTAAGAGAGAAGGTGAATAAGTTTGTTAGGATTGTGTTTGGTTGGGAATGGATGGTAGGGGGTGGGTTTAGGTTTGTAGTATTTAGTGGGGATTTGGAAGAGTTTTAATGTTAATAGAAAGGTGGGGTGAAAGGGAGTTAAAAAGGCAGAGATATTGTGGAAATGATTTGTAGGGTAGGGTGGTGGAGGTGGATGTGGATGTGGAGGGTTTAGGTAAATGTTGGTATAAGAGGTGGTATGGTATACAGGAAGAAGAATGAGGAGTAGGAGTAGAGATGAGGCAATGATTATAGTAGGAAAAGAGAGCATTATAGAATGTAGCTTGATTAGAGGTGAAAATAATAAGTAGGTTAGAGAGAGTTGGGTAAGGCTGGTGGGTGGGGTTGAGAATTGCTGAATAAGGTATGGTTGGTGGAGGGGAGGTAGTTTTAGGGAAATGGGAGGAGTAATCTTGTGAGTGGATTGGGTGATGTAAGAGGGCGGGAGTATGGGATGGCAATAAATGTAGGACCACTGGGGGCGGGTGGTAATTGGGGGCAGAGTAGGGGGAGCAGAGTGAGCCGGCAGGGCGAAGGGAGCGGGATAGAGCAACAGGGCAGAAGAGCCCAGCTGAAAAAGTATCAGCCACTGCAAGTTGGAGCTGAGGTAAGTAGGTAAAAGTACAGTAAGACTGGGTGGAAATAAGTAGAATTTGAGCAACACAGGGGAAAGAGAAAAATATAAAGGTAGGGAAAGTGGAGTAAAGTTAGGGGAGGTTTGGCTTTCGAAGTATTTAGAGGTAAAGTTGGAATAAAAAGATTAACAGAGTAGGAGCAGGCAAAAGGCGGAATGGTGCTGCCACCTAGTGGAGAAAGGAGAAATGGCAGGCACAGAAGGATAGGGAGTAAGATAGAGCAAATGGACAAGACTCTAAGGTAAAGGAAAATAAGCAGTAAAAGGAGATAAAGGGTAAGTCTTCAAAGGGGTACAGAAAAAGGGATAGGAGGCCGGAGGTCAGTAAGTACCACTGAGAGGGGAGATTTTGCGGTTTGCGGTAGGCCGCTGAGTCACACACACTGAGGGACCGGCTAACAAATATGGAAGTTTAGATATTTGAGTTAGGTATAAGGCTACATGCATTTACTGAAAAATAGTGTAGGGATTCCACACTGAGGTTCTTTTTCAGGTGAGCCCAGACTAGTGAGCAGAATAAGTCCAGGTAAGCCGACTGAGCTTTTGCAGGAGGTAGTCCCTATGTTCGGGAGGTAGAGCGGGACCTTCAGGAGTGGAGTAATTTACTGAAAAATAGTTTAGGGATTCCACACTGAGGTTCTTTTTCAGGTGAGCCCAGACTAGTGAACAGAATAAGTCCAGGTAAGCCGACTGAGCTTTTGCAGGAGGTAGTCCGTATGTTCGGGAGGTAGAGCGGGACCTTCAGGAGTGGAGTAATTTACTGAAAAATAGTTTAGGGATTCCACACTGAGGTTCTTTTTCAGGTGAGCCCAGACTAGTGAGCAGAATAAGTCCAGGTAAGCCGACTGAGCTTTTACAGGAGGTAGTCCGTATGTTCGGGAGGTAGAGCAGGACTTCAGGAGTGGAGTAATTTACTGAAAAATAGTTTAGGGATTCCACACTGAGGTTCTTTTTCAGGTGAGCCCAGACTAGTGAGCAGAATAAGTCCAGGTAAGCCGACTGAGCTTTTGCAGGAGGTAGTCCGTATGTTCAGGAGGTAGAGCGGGACCTTCAAGAGTGAAGTAATTTACTGAAAAATAGTTTAGGGATTCCACACTGAGGTTCTTTTTCAGGTGAGCCCAGACTAGTGAGCAGAATAAGTCTAGGTAAGCCGACTGAGCTTTTGCAGGAGGTAGTCCGTATGTTCAGGGGGTACAGCGGGACCTTCAGGAGTGGAGTAATTTACTGAAAAATAGTTTAGGGATTCCACACTGAGGTTCTTTTTCAGGTGAGCCCAGACTAGTGAGCAGAATAAGTCCAGGTAAGCCGACTGAGCTTTTGCAGGAGGTAGTCCGTATGTTCGGGAGGTAGAGCGGGACCTTCAGGAGTGGAGTAATTTACTGAAAAATAGTTTAGGGATGCCACACTGAGGTTCTTTTTCAGGTGAGCCCAGACTAGTGAGCAGAATAAATCCAGGTAAGCCAAGTGAGCTTTTGCAGGAGGTAGTCGGTATGTTCGGGAGGTAGAGCAGGACCTTCAGGAGTGGAGTACAAGGAGGTGAGGGAAGCAGCAGCACTACTGCATAGACAGCCCAGTAGGGGGGAGCGAGGTGGTGTATCCTAACCAGGAGTTCAGGAAATATTTATATAAATATATATATATATATATATATATATATATATATATACACACACCTGCAAATAAATTTTAAGAACATTATTTTTAACAATAGTTTGCAACTGAATACGTAAATTTACTGAGAAATGTCTTTGCATTCACACTGATTGTAAATTAAGTTATGCGCATTCTACCACATATCGAAAATAAAGTAATATTTATTTGGGGCAGTTAACACTTACTATTTTCAGAGTACAAAAGCAGAGCCACCCCACAAATTCTCTTAGAACATTATTTGTTTAATGCTACAATCAAATGCACAGCTTTACTGTTAAAAACTTTTAACAGACAGTAGCAAAAGTAAATGGCTTAAACACAAACCCCTTTCTGATTTGTGTGATCCTCCTTCAGAGCATGTTATCGTTTCCAAAGAGAGGCTAGACTCACTACTTAATAGCTGCCAACCTAGACAATGGCTAACTTAACTTGCACTTTGCTTGTTTTAACACATAAATTTACAGATTAGAAATAAAATTCTCAAAAGTTGGTTACACTTTCATCGTTGTATGTAAAGGGTTCCATGGTTTAGGTTCTCAGATTATGAATGCTTTTGTAAAACACTCTAGGAAGTCCTGTGGAATAGTAACTGATAAATGAGGGATGGCTGAGAATGTCTGAGATATTTTCTTTTAGTGTTATGGCTAAATAACATATGAATATGTTCGTACAAGTTAATAGCTCACCTTGGGAGCAAAAATGAGTTAATCAGTTTTTTGATGAGTGATGCAGTGATGCTTCTTTCTGATAAAAGTGCACATGATCAATAGACCAAACCTTAAATCCTACATGTATTTGATGTTAATCTGATGATGCATTTGTTTCTCTAAATGAAATTTAAACAACTTATTTTGATATAAACTTGAATTCATGTATTTTTGTTTGCTAAATCTTTTTATATCTGTATATTGCTTTACTCTTGTAATGGCTTTTGAAATATGTCTTTGTTGCTTCTATTGTAAATCATTTTATGTAGTAACATTACATACTTAGCAGTAAGGAGCTTTTCTCCAAGTGATGCTGCTGAAAAGGGGCCTTACTGAACTTATTCAGACTATTGCAGTAAACAAATGGAAATAAATGCATTTGCTTTGAAAACTGGGAATATAGATTCTAGTTTACAAATTACTCTCCCATTTTGGTAATGAAGTTCTTGCATACAGAGATAGAAAGTCTGATGCTACTTAACACATGATGTGGAGTGCCATCATTTTACTGAAGGTATTATTCATGTGGTTTGCTCAGCCAGACAGACATCTAGTCAGGTACACAGGTATTTCATCCAATATCTTTGCGTCAGGTATAGGAAAATTGCTGCCCTGTTAGAGGGAACTTGTGTTTGAATATCCTGCTCAGACCCAAGTGAACAAGATAATGGTGAATGTTTTCGATTTTAATGAAAAGTGCTTTGCTCACTAGACTTTGGGAATGGTCTGAGTGCAGGATGGCAAGGTCATGTGCACAGACCGCTGTAGCAGTGGGTGGGCAGAATGGGATCATATTAACAAAGACTTTCCAGACAGGCCTCAAGAACCCCTGCTTTGGCTGACAGTGCATGTGACAATGAGTGCCTACTTGCCACCCTGAAAGAGCATTGCTTTAGACAGTTTCTATCCAAGAAAATTTGCTCCAGTTCATATAATCAGTCTCTCCAAAAGCTTTCAGTGTGATAGTAAATCAAACGTCTTTGTAAAGTTGGTAAAGATGAGCCCTGCTAACTTAGCAGATTATATTTCAATAGAGACAGTGAGTGGACTGAAAAATGGTAGTCCTGTGGTCTCTACAAAAATTGTGTTTCTGTTCACAAAGTAGTTCAATGCTCTTCTATGAAGTATTTCAGTTGATTTCTTTAGGCTCTTTTTAGCACTTTGGAAAGTGTGGGCAGAAGTGTTACAGGCCTATAGAACTTTGTTTAGTGGGTCACCGTTGAGTAGGGGTTTTGAAAGGTGAAGCTTTCCAAACCTCATGAAAGAAACCTGAAGAAAGTGACAGGCTGATTATTTTGGCAGCTGTGACAGACCTAAACATACTGCAGACTCTGATGCATGTAGGATAGAGATCATTTGAACCTATTCTGCTAGCAGTCACCTAATCTATCACAGCTTCATTGATTTTTTTAATTCACTGGGTATGTTACACTGAAGACTGGATTCATCAGAACTGGAATTCATCTTAACCACTGACATCTAACAGTACTAGCAATAACACAGGAAAAAAAAAGTTCCCCAACAGGGTACATAGCTTTAGGAGTTCTGTGTTTGGCTTCAGGCCAACCAACATACACTACAAAAGCTGTATGATTCTCTGAATGTAAGAAGGAACTGAGAAAAGGACATCAGCTGATGACCCTTATACTTGAAATGCTGACTTTGTTGGACATGGCATCTGCTGGGCCTGGAGGAGTGGACAAAAACTCTTGTCTTCTGGTTGGCCTAGGGATTCAACAGCAGGAAAGCACAATCAGATATTACTGTAACAGTGAAACATGATGAACATGAAGAAACATTTGCTTTAACTGTCCATCTGGCAATTGGCACAGCAACTGCTGTACCTCATCTGACAGCTCTTACCAGAATCTTTTCTGCTTGCTAAAGTTTATATCTGTAACAGTAACAGTACTTGGAACACATCTAGAGCCTGTTTACTGCATTACCTGTGTTGAACTTAATTTAAAATCGTTTCTTTCTCTAAAAACTGCATTTTACCTGATTTTGGCCTAGCACTCAAGTGTGGGATCATTTATTGCACTGTTGTAATTGTAATTATTTTGCTGCTTGTGTATCTCTGCTACCTTTAAACTACAACAAAAAGAAAAAAAAATCTTGCTTTTTTCCCACTTTCTGAAAGTTAAGAAAGTTCAGTTACAGATTTGCTGTTCTGAACTGTTTGGAAGTTTCTAGAAGGCCAGTGCTTGCTTGGGCTAAAGTGAAGTCTCTGTGTTCACCAGTGGGAGTGGTAAACATTGAACAGCCTGCCTGTCCCTGGAGGAGTGGTTACTACCTATAAGCTATAGTTTTATTGGCTATTTTGGGTCAATTCTAAACTCCTTCATCTCTCTCTCTTAAAACCAGGCTGCCTCGTGGTTTTGGTGTCTTTTCAGGCTTGCTAGTTGTTGCTGAAGCACCTACCAAGAGGAGAAAACGCTGACAGAAGAAAAGGAGCCACTTTTGTGATTTTAAGTATTTTCTTCTGATTTTTTGTTAAGTTTTACTGCTTTGCCGCCTACTTTTTGGCATTTTCCGGCTTGCTAAAGTTTATATCTGTAACAGTAACAGTACCTGGAACACATCCAGAGCCTGTTTACTGCATTTCCTGTGTTGCACTTAATTTAAAATCGTTTTTTTCTCTAAAAACTGCATTTTACCTGATTTTGGCCTAGCACTCATGTGGGGTCATTCATTGCACTGTTGTGATTATTTTGCTGCTTGTGTATCTCTGCTACCTTTAAACTACAACAAAAAGAAAAAAAAAATCTTGCTTTTTTCCCACTTTCTGAAAGTTAAGAAAGTTCAGTTACAGATTTGCTGTTCTGAACTGTTTGGAAGTTTCTAGAAGGCCAGTGCTTGCTTGGGCTAAAGGGAAGTCTCTGTGTTCACCAGTGGGAGTGGTAAACACTGAACAGCTTGCCTGTCCCTGGAGGAGTGGTTACTACCTAGAAGCTGTAGTTTTATTGGCCATTTTGGGTCAATTCTAAACTCCTTGATCTCTCTCTCTCTTAAAACCCTACAACTCTCTTTTTGCGCAGTTTTGCGCACTGAGCAGCGTCGGGCAGCACTGCCTAAACAGGTTTAAACTATTCAAGGCTCCACAAAGTCTGCTCTTCACTTTTTCCCTTAGAACTGTTCAAACTCTCAAAGTAATCACTCTGTTCTCTTTCTAAAGCCCTGCACTTGCTCAGCTCTTATAAGGAAACACGAACTAACTAAAGCACTGCACCCTCCTTGACTTCTCATAAGTATTAGACTCCCGATTGGTCCTTCCTGATCAAGTGAAAAATCAGTTCCCTTCCCTAATCTGATCAGTAAAAAAAAAAAACAGTTCTCTATACTAATCTGGTATGTCCAAGGGTCAGTTTCAAGGTTACTCTCCAATCCAGCTGGTGAATCTGGGAATTTTGAGGCAATGTTACAATTGCCTTATGTACACAGACAACCCTCTCCTCCTTCCAACAAACTCTAATACATGTGAGAGATGCAGTTACATAGCCAAACTGGAGGCAGAGCTCTCTCAACCCGACTGGCACAGTCAGTCAGGAGGAAAAGGTAACCACCCACACCACAAATCCTGTCTCACACAGACCTATTGCATCTGCATACCCAACACATAAACACACAAAAACATACTCGGAGGCTCTAAATAAAAATCTGCCTAAACAGCAAAGACCTCCTAAGCAGATATCCAAGCAAAAGCCACCCCTCAACAATACCCACAAATCACATATCTCACAAAATCAGTGTGCCTCACAGTCACAGCCCATAAGGCCAAACAACACACCAAATACACTTGTTATAGGGGACTCTATTGTCCGGCATACTGGTGTCCCACTTACCAGACTGAGCAAGGAGAAGGTCACTGTAAGCTGCCTGTCGGGTGCCAGGATCCGCCACATAACGCAAGCACTCAGGTCACTCCAAAGCAAGTACAAGTATGACTCCGTCATTGTCCATGCTGGTGTGAATGACCTGAGACGTACCTCCCTGGACTACATGAAAAGAGACATAGAGGAGCTCTCTGACCATGTAGCCCAGGCTGGTATGTCCCTGACCTTGAGTAGCATCTTGCCCTCACCAAGAATGATGCCACAGTATAAAGACAAAATGATCAGTTTCAACAAAAGGCTAAAGTATTGGTGTCATTCAAAGGGGATCCAGTGTCTGTCAGCCTGGGATGACATGCTCGACAAGCCACGTTGCTTCGCTAGGGACGGCTTGCACCTGTCACCCTTAGGCTTTCGTATACTGGCCAAGGCTCTTGCCACCCCCATAGTGCCTTTTTTCGTCAAGGCTCAAAGGACAAACCCACCTCCATTGACAGCTCAAAGATAAAAAAACTAAAGGTAATGTTACTCAATGCCAGAAGTCTAAACCTCAAGATGCACGCACTCGAGACTCTCCTCAGTATGGAGAAAATCGATGTCTGTGCAGTAACAGAAACCTGGTTCAAGGCTCCTGAGAGCACCCCAGCACTACCAGGTTATAACTCATACCATGCGTTTCGGCCCCAAAACTCGGACCGAAGCACAAAAGGAGGGGGAGTATCTATATTCATCAAAGATACCTACACCTCCAGGTTAGTGGCACTGTACGAAGCATCGGAAATCATCCATGTGCAACTAACAGTGGGCAAAACTGCCTTTCAGTTTGTAGCCTGCTACAGAACACCCTCCCTATTACAGGAACCCCACTTGGCATTCTTGAGAACACTGGAGAATATGAAGGTCTCTCCAAACACTATGTTATTGGGTGACTTCAACTACCCAAACATTGACTGGGAAAACTACTCAAGCCCAAACACCCTCGCCCAACGGTTCCTAGAATTTATAAACTCTAACGCAATGGAACAACTGGTCACCACTCCCACAAGAGGGAACAACATATTGGACCTGGTCATCACCGACATGGGGACTCTATGTTCCACACCAGAGCTAAAGCCCTCATTGGTAAGATCAGACCATAAACAAATTTCCCTGGACATCCATATCCCGTCCCCACCCCCAGCCAAGGAAATCACTGTAAAGAATTTCTCCAAAGCCAACTTTGCACTTCTCAAGACTGAGGTGGAATCCTTCAAAGCCCCTGGGTCAGAGGATAATACAGCCCAATCCGCAAAATCCTTTACAAATGCATTCTATGAGCACCTGCAGGAATGCATGGATCGTGCTATCCCAAATAAAACCAAGACTCACTCCTCCAAAAACAGGAGACCGGTCTGGTGGACCCCGGCCATAAATAAGCTATACAACAGAAGGAGGAAGCTACTACATGGCAGAGCAAAATCCCAAAAGGGAAGGCATCTCTGATCAGTATTAGCAAGAAACTTCGATCCCTCATAAAATCATCAAAGGCCAGTTTCGAAAAAAAATTACCCTAGACACTAAAGATAATCACAAGGCCTTCTTTAGTTATGTCAGAAACATGGGCAGAAACTCCCAGATATGCTCTGAATTGTGCATAACGGTACAAAATATACCAAACCTACAGACATAGCCAACATCCTGGCAGACAGATTCAGCGCAAACTTCTCCCCCCCTTTCCCCCCCAAAGGAGCAAACACCTATCCCAACTGAATGTAACCTCCCTGACATCACAGATGCACAGGTGAAAGCTGCCCTCTCCAAAGCAAAAAACACAGCATCTATGGGACCGGACGGTGTCCCAGGCTGTGTCTTACACGAGCTCCAAGAAGAACTGAACCCTCACATTAAGTCACTGTTCAAACTTAGCCTTACTACAGGATATGTACCTAAAGAATGGCGTACAGCTACAGTGGTCCCACTCCACAAAGGTGGTGCCACAACAGACCCCGGAAACTATCGCCCCATAAGCCTGACTAGTCTGGTCTGTAAAGCTATGGAGCGTATTATCATGGATCTCATAAACAAAGACATTGGGAGCCTTCAGACACTGGACCCTACCCAATTCGGCTTTGTTAAGGGCAGATCTTGCCTCTTAAACCTAGTTGATTTCTTTGACACAGTTACCAAAGCCATAGATGAGGGCAAGGTAGTCCACACAGCCTACCTGGACCTCGCAAAAGCCTTTGACACAATACCCCACTCTGGCATCATAAATAAGCTTACCAGCTTAAATATCAACCCCTATATCACAAGATGGGTTACAAACTGGCTCAGAGATAGAACCCACATGGTCAGAATCACAGGTGCCATGTCTGAATCCAAACCTGTTACAAGTGGCATCCCACAGGGCTCAGTTTTGGGACCTCTCTTGTTCGGTATATACTTCTCTGAGGTTTAGGCTAACACGGGGGGATTATGGCTGACAAAGTTCACAGATGACTGCAAACTGGGGGCCATAATCGAATCTCCAGCTGACACAAGCATCCTCCAAAAGGGTCTCACAGAGATGGATGCTTGGTGCAAGAACCACGGCCTCAAGCTAAATGCTAAAAAGTGCATAGTCATCCCCTTTGGGAAAAACAAGGTGCCCACAAATTACCACATAGGTGGTAATCCATTAATCTGGAAGAAGTAATTAGAGATTTGGGGACCAACGTAGATAGTAATCTCTCCTTTGATAATCACGTTGCCAAAGTGGTTAGAAAGACCTTCTATATAGCCCACCTTATCACGAAAGGGTTCGCATCTAGATCAAGAGAGGTCATTGTGCCCCTCTACTTGTCACTCATCAGGCCCATAATTGAATACAATGCCCCTTTTGGGATGTACCTTACCCGACACCTGCAGCAACTGGAGAGACCCCAAAAGTACCTCACCAAGAGGATCATGGGCTACAAACAGATGTCCTATGCAGCTCGACTAAAGAAACTCCAGCTCTACTCAGTTGTTTACCGCCTATGCAGAGGCGATCTATGCCTGATGTACAAAGCCATGTCAAACCCAGAATTAATGGACATGCTCCACCTCAAAAAATCCAAGTCCCTTAGAGCTACACGCTCCAGGGACCTAAACCTCAGCACAAAAATAAATAGGACATGCTGGAGGGACAGATTCATATCCCAGAGGCTCCCCTCACTCTGGAATAGAATCCCAATTCATGTTAGACATAGCCCCTCGCTGACCCTCTTCAAGCGAAATTTGGACGCGTGGATGGGAAATCGCAAATTCACCCCTGGGATCTCTCCTGTGTCCCTGCTAGACAGAGGCACAGTAAACTAATCTTAAAAGGGTACCTTCTGTGACCTACTTTACAGAGGCACAGTAGGCTAATCTAATAGGGAGGCGGAAGCCAAATACACTCTGGCTAGGCTTATAAATGCCCTACGGCAGATAGCCTAGTATCTACCTATGAACCTATGAACCTATGTGGTTCATGCAGTTCTCGACTCTCAATAAAAAGGTGGTCCAAACATGTCCATTGCCCTGGACTCTATATGAGGGGAATGGTCAGCTGGGGTTTGAGTCACGGGACCCTTTTTAGTGGCATCCACCACCACATCTGAGACAAGCCTTGAGGTCTCTAACAATTCCAGTCTTTAGGTGCAGACAGAATTCTATCCAGTGTCCCTAGGGTAGAAGCCATAAAATCAAGGTTGTTTCATCCAGTAGACATATCCAATTTATCCATTTTATTTACAGGTAGAAATGCCAAGAAAGTTGGACAGGGGCTAAAATGTGTCTTGCTGAGTCTGTTGAAGACAGAACTCTGGGTCAGTGGACCAACCTGTCTCTGCGTCAATATTTCTAAGATTTCTCACATTTGAAGCAGGTTAAAGATAAGCAGGGTAATGCATGGGATGTAGAATGGCAGATTACTTACAGTATACAAGACTTAAAATAAGTGACAGCAAGGGAAAATAATTTGCAATACAACACAAAATACAGGGAGACAGGATGTACAATATCCCGAATGAAAATGAGGTGAAAAATGGGCGAAGAGGTAGATGAAGGGAATGGAAAATCGAGCTGAAATGGTAAGTTATTCAGGGTCTATATTAAATTCTCAAAAGCCGACAATGTTGAATCTGACATTGTCAACATGAGAATAGCGAAAATGCAGAACATCGAACAAGTAAACGGAAATCTCTATAAGGGGAGATTTCCATTTACTTCAATACAGTGCGGTCTCGGAGTCGGTATATTTAAGTAGCAGGGGGTGTGGGGGGTGCAGGGCGGTTTGCCCCCCTGCCTACACCATTTAGTTTTTTTTTTTGTTTTGTTTTTATTTTTCTGAACATTCGATGTTTTAACAGTACGATCACTAAAGGTCGACCTTTAGTGATTCAAACTGTTAAATATTCGATGTTCTAATATAGACCCACTATTCAACTGATATTAACAAGAAAAGAAAATAGTAGAGAACAGCAAGTAGAAACAGATGATTCCAGAGATGGGGGACAAGGCATAGGAAAGAGGGTAACTAAAGAAAGAACAAGACAGCTACATGGACATTCAGGCAAGGCATTGCATCATTGACTTCTTGTAGATCGAAAACATGAAAGATGGTAAATCATATGACCTCCCACAACGAAACAGGGCTTCACAGACTATCAGCAAAAATAATTCAAGGGGAGGGAACACTGCAGTAAAGTATATGCAGCTACAGCTGTAGTCATCATGCTATTTAGTAAGAGCACCTAAACAATTGTCTGTTCATCTTCTGCTGGAAAAGATACAAGGGGTTGGTCCTTACAGTAGATTCCATAGATGAGCCTGAGTTAAAGATGCCCCCCCCCCCCCCACACACCTTATGGAACTGTGAACTTAAAAGTATATAATATTTCAAGAAAAATAAACTAGTTAAAAAGTTAAAAAAACAGACTGTATGGGGTATTTTTATTATGTTAAATATATTAGTTTGATTTGAGATATTTGCAATGGAAATTAACTATACAGAGACCTACCAAGATACTTTTATTTGAAGTCAGATGACTTGACAAGTAGATATGCATCAAAAAAGATCTTCCTGCAAGGAAATAGGGGATTGCCACTCGGAAAGAAGGTTGCTAAACTACAATCTAAGAATAAATTTAGAAGAGTGTATGAAAAAATAAAACATGAACGTCATTTGGCCACAGATATTAAAGATAAAAAGAATGCATTCTGGAGAGATAAAAGAGTATAAGAGTAGGAACACAAAGTTTATCATCTTATATGTGGGAACAGGATTTATATACATATAAATACATGCACAAAGATGTAGATGTCTGATTTGCAAAATCCTTCCCTCTCCATGTGCATGACCTGGATATGGGTGAACGCCTGAAAATGTATCTTGTCCACAAAATCATTTTGACTAGGTTCTTGAGTTGTTAAATAAAATTAACAATCATACCGCACCAGATCTATATAATTTACATGGGCTTTCCTTGAGAAAATATGAAGGATATATACACCTAAATAAATCACCTTATGTCCCTTTTAATATGGTTATTGCTGGACTAATTTGTGGGTGAGTACATAGCTTACGGCTATAGCCTTTGTTTTATTTTCATTAATTTTACATCACAAAAAGACCTGAAACTGTCTCAAGATGTCCCACAATACAGAAATGTGCCTTTCTGTATGTTTCAAGTACAAAATAATATCACCAGGCTATGTGAAAAGAGACTAAACACAATACAATACTAAAATTGAGAAACTTGAAGCTCTTGATTTTGGATACTAGCACTGAAAATGATTTTAGTGTCTTTAGTTTTATACATAGGTCAGCCATATTTGTATCAGGTCAGCCAGAAGAGATGTTGTGGAGGACAACTAGTAAAGACTTGAAAGAACTTATTTGGGAGGGAACAATAGCAAGAGTTGAGTGGAATAAGTTGATTCTCCCCATAGAACAAGGTGGTTTAAGATTTCCTGATTTGAAGGAATACTTTAGAGCTATGCAGCTAAGGCTGACATACATAACCATACCTCTCAACCTCTTAGAGCAAGAAATCTGGACAAAGCCATAAGCTTAAGCCATCCACCACTGACAATGAAGTTACTCCTCCAGGTTACAATATAATACGACTGGATCGCACCTCAAAGAAGGGAGGTGGGGTAGCTGTCTTATATAAATCTTCAATTAATGTAACTATTTCCAACTCTCCACAAATTCCTCAAGCTGATAAAGGTAAAATACTCTTTACAAAACTAAAAATTAACCAGCATAAATCTATAAACATCGGCTGCATTTATATCCCACCTGGCAACAACACCAATATCCTTGAAGACATTCTACAGTGGCTGTCCATAAACTCCCCACAAGAAACTATTGTTTTAGGTGACTTTAATATGGACTAGAACACCTGCTCCTCAGACTTCCCTACTACTCACATAACTCTGTATGGTTTCTCCCAAGTCATAACCTCCACCACCAGAACTAGTAAGCCCAATAACAAAGAAAGCATACTAGATTGCATTCTCATTAATAACCATCCCCAAATGTATAAGGCAGGCACCCAACCTGAGGAAATAAGTGATCACCTCCTAACATATATACTCAGACAAAAAAATTATATCCCTAAAATACCTAGCTTCAGAACTATCAGGAACAATAACAGCTTCAATTAAACCAAATTCCAATTAGAACTTCAAACATGTAACTGGAATAGACTAAAACTACTCCCACTAGACGAGGCAGTATCACACTTTAACTCCACATTTCTTACAATCCTTAACAATCATGCACCCACCCGGACCATCAGAACAAAGAAAAAAGTAGCATCGTGGCTGTCCAAAGAAACTAGACAAAAAATCATGAATAGAAATAAAGCCTGGTCATCTTGGAAAACCAATAAAAACCTTAAGGATCAACTAGTATATAAACAGCTAAGAAATGATACTAAGAAGTCTATAATGTTAGACAAAAAAGACTATTACTGTAACCTGCAACATAAACATCAAACTTGACCACAAAAATTTTGGTCCAGCTTAATCAATCTTCTCCATCCAGGTAATACTACTACCCCTACCCCTGCGTCTATCCTCCAAAAACCTCCAGAAAATATTGCCAACACCTTCAACACCTTCTTTATGGAAACTATACAATCCCTTGCCAACCAGCTAGGCCCCAACAACCTAGACCCTATTAACCCCATATCCAATACCCACCCATCCTTTACCTTTCAACCTGTACCAACAGCATTTATCTGATCCTTAATCAAGAAACTGAAACCCACCACCCTTTCAGCAGACCTAGTCCCGGCTGAATATCTTCAAAGGGCTGCAAATGCAATAGCGTATCCCATCTCAATATTAATTAACAGAACCATCTCTGAAGCATATATCCTCTCCATCTGGAAAATTTCCTATGTAATTCCTCTCCATAAAGGGGGTAACTCCACTGATCTATCAAATTACTGGCCCATCGCCATTCTGTCCACTCTGGCTAAAATTATGGAAAAATGTATCCACAAGCAACTCCTTCATTACCTCAATTTGCACAATCTCCTATCTCCCTCCCAGCATGGATTTAGACCCCACCATAGTACCACCACAGCCCTTCTATCCTTCTCTCAGACAATAAATTAAATCCATAATAATAATACACCCTCCTCTGTTGTCTTTCCTGACCTTTCTAAGGCATTTGATATGGTAAACCACCAGCTACTCATTCAAACACTAAAACTTCTTGCCATAGACAGCCTAGCAATATGCTGGTTTCAGTCCTACCTATGTGGCAGACAACAAGCTGTGCTATGGAAGGATAGCCTTTCTTCCCTACTGCCAGTCACCCTTGGAGTTCCTTAAGGGTCTATACTAGGACCTCTCCTATGTTCCATCTTCATTAATGATCTTCATACAGCCATCCCCCAAAGTAACCTGCATTCAATATGCAGATGACTCTATCCTAATCTGTTCTGCCACCTCTCCATTAGACTTGCAGACCTTAACCCAAAATACTTTCAATGTAGTAGAAAACTGGCTCACTGACAGACGTCTTCTATTGAATCCAAATAAAACAAAACTGCTACTCTTCATCCCCACCCGAAAAGCTACACTCCCATCATTTACCATTACATCTAATAACGGCACAATAATTTCTCCAGAAAGTAATACAAAACTATTAGGTGTAATTGTTGACAATAACCTTAAGTTTGACGCTCACATCAACAAAACCATTAAAACAGTCAAGAAAAAGCTAGGATCTCTATACAGAATTAAGGCATTTCTAACCCCAACTGCTAGGACAGTTATTGCCCGAACACTTTACTTTCAACTCTTCTTTATGCCTCCCCAATCTCTACAAACCTGAGTAAATCTGACCTCAGTAAACTCAATAGCTGCTACGACACCATAGCCAAATCTGCCATAGGCTCAGCATATAGAACCCACCACTGTATTAACCTACGATCTCTAGGCTGGCTACAGTTTCCCCCTCAAATCCAGTATAATCAATTAATAATAGCCCACAAAGTCCTCCATTAGCCCGAAAGCGCACCTATACTCAAAAATATAATTACCCCTTACAGTAACCTAAAAACTCTCAGGTCTTCTGACAAAATACTGGCACAAACTGTTAAATCTAAAAACTCAGCAGGTGACTCATTGTTTTGCAACTCTGTTGGAACAATCTGGAATTGGCTCCCTGCCGAACTTACAGCAAATCAGACTATTAACCAATTTAAAACATCTCTCAAAAAATTCCTAAAAAGTCACTGGCTGTGCCCTTGTACCAACCCTGACTAACCAGCTTACCACTCTCTTCACTATCTGGCTATCTGTAAAATAGTCAATGTTTCAGACTTAGTCTCATTCTCATATGTATTGTACTATTGAATGACATGCTACCTTTTTCAGCCTTGTACCACTAAAAATGTCTAAGTTCAAACAAGAAAACTACAATGTCAAGTTTAAGTATGTATTCCAAGTATACATATAATCTTATAATTCTGTACTGGTATCTATATGTGACTGTATAAAACTGCTACTGTTTAACTGTTATGTAACTATCCACATGTGGAGCTTTTCTCCCCGGGCCTCCGCTGAAAATGGACCTGTGTCCAGTCGGACTATCCCGGTTAACAAATGTAAAATAAAACAAATAAATAAATAAAAGTGGGACAAAGGCCCAAAAATAGGGACAATCTTGAAATATTGCTCTTATAAACTTAGAATGTTTACAGAATAACAAGTTTTGCATTAGCATCGATTTTCTGAATGGTATGAAGTCTGAAACTCAGATGTCTATCAATATTTTTTAACTTCAATCTTTAATGATTTGCTGCTAATTTGCCAGAAAACCACAATTTTATGAAAAAACAGAACAGACATATGAGGCAAAATCTGGATATTCTGTGAAATTCTGTACAGTTCAGAGGTATGTACATAACACAAGCAGGTTAAATATCAAATGATGATGATGACAAAACAGGAGGAGAGTTTGAGACATAAACAGAGAGACTAGCATTTTGGTTGCAGGTCCTTAAGGATAATAAAAACAACCAGCAGAATATAAAGTACCTGAAGGTATTCATAGGTTCATAGGTTCACAGGTTGGTACTAGGCTATCTGCCCTAGGGCATTTATAAGCCTAGCCAGAGTGTGTTTGGCTTTCGCCACCCTTTTAGATTAGTTGACTGTGCCTCTGTATAGTAGGTCACAGAAGGTAGCCCTTTTAAGGTTAGTTTACTGTGCCTCTGTCTAATAGGGACACAGAAGAGATCCCAGGGGTAAACTTACGATCTCCCATCCACTCGTCAAGATTTCTCTTGAAGAGGGTCATTGAGGGGCTCTGCCTAACGTGGATTGGGATTTTGTTCCAGAGTGAGGGGTGCCACTGGTATATGAATCTGTCCCTCCAGCATGTCCTATTTATTTCTGTGCTGAGGTTTAAGTCCCTGGAGCGTGTAGCTCTAAGGGATTTGTATTTCCTGAGGTGGAGCATGTCCATTAATTCTGGTTTGGACATGGCTTTATACATCAGGCACAGATCGCCTCTGAGTAGGCGGTAAGCAACTGAGTAGAGCTGGAGTTTCTTTAGCCTAACTGCATAGGGCATCTGTTTGAGTCCCTTGATCCTCTTGGTGAGGTACTTTTGGGGTCTTTCCAGTTGCTGCAGGTGTCGGGTAAGGTACATCCCGAATGGGGCATTGTATTCAATTATGGGCCTGATGAGTGATGAGTAGAGGGGCACAATGACCTCTCTTGATCTAGATGTGAACCCTTTCGTGATAAGGTGGGCTATATAGAAGGTCTTTCTAACCACTTTGGCAACGTGATTGTCAAAGGAGAGATTGCTATCTACTTGGGTCCCCAAATCCCTAATTACTTCTTCCGTGCCAATGGATTACCACCTATGTGGTAATTTGTGGGCACTTTGTTTTTCCCAAAAGGGATGACTATGCACTTTTTGGCATTTAGCTTTAGGCCATGACTCTGGCACCAATTATCCGTCTCTGTGAGACCCTTTTGGAGGATGCTTGTGTCAGTCGGCGAGTCGATTATGGCACCCAGTTTGCAGTCATCTGTGAACTTGGTCAGCCATAGTTAGCCTGTACCTCAGAGAAATATATACCGAACAAGAGAGGTCCCAGGACTGAGCCTTGTGGGACGCCACTTGTAACTGGTTTAGAGTCTGACATGGCACCTGTAATTCTGACCATGTGGGTTCTATCCCTGAGCCAGGTTGCAACCCATCTTCTGACATAGGGGTTGATATTTAAGCTGGTGAGCTTATTTATGATGCCCGAGTGGGGTATTGTGTCGAAGGCTTTTGCGAGGTCCTGGAAGGCTGTGTGGACTACCTTCCCTTCATCTATGGCCTTGGTGACTGTTTCAAAGAAGTCAACCAGGTTCAAGAGGCAAGATCTGCCCTTAACAAAGCCGAATTGGGTAGCATCCAGGGTTTTTGGAGATTCCCAATGTCTTTGTTTATGAGTTCCATGATGATACGCTCCATAGCTTTGCAGACCAGGCTAGTCAGGCTTATAAGGCGATAGTTTCCGGGGTCCGTTGTTGCACCACCTTTGCGGAGTGGGACCACTGTTGCTGTACACCATTCCTTGGGTACATATCCTGTAGTAAGGCTGAGATTGAACAGTGACTTTATGTGAGGGTTCAGTTCTTCTTGGAGCTCATGTAAGACGTAGCCCAGGACACCGTCCGGTCCCATTGATTCTGTGTTTTTTGCTTTGGAGAGGGCAGCTCTCACCTGTGCATCTGTGATGTCAGGGAGGGATAGACATTTGCTCTTTTGGGGGGAAGGGGGGGAGAAGTTTGCACTGAACCTGTCTGCCAAGATGTTGGCAATGTCTGTGGGTTCAGTGTATTTTTTGTCATTTTGCACTAACTCAGAGCATATCTGGGAGTTGCCACCCAGGTTTCTGACATAACTAAAGAAGGCCTTGTGATTATCTTTAGCATCTTGTGCAATTTTTCTTTCGAAGCTGGCCTTAGATAATTTTATGAGGGATCGTAGTTTCTTGCTAGTACTGATCAGAGATGCCTTCCCTTTTTGGGATTTTGCTCTATCATGTAGTAGCTTCCTCCTTCTGTTGTATATCTTATTTATGGCTGGGGTCCACCAGACAGGTCTCCTGCCTTTGGAGGAGTAAGTCTTGGTTTTATCTATGCACTTCGTCGCCAGATATTTTCAAAGCGAAATGTTTGTAAGAGCTGCTCTGTTTAACTTTTGTCTTTGATTTTGCCTACTGCATTAGTCGCTAAGAGGCCTGACACCTTGTGTACTGTTAACAATATTTATACCATTCCTTGTTTTCATTCTGCTATTAGTTGCTATGAGGCCTACAAGCATGAAATAAGTATACAGTTGTTTTTATTGTTGCTTGCTTTTAATTTTGCCAACTGCAGGTAGTCGCTAAGAGGTTGTTTCTTCCAGTAGGAATACTATAAACGCTGCTCGCCTCTAGTTATACCCAGCACAGGGTGGACAGCATTATCTCCCAATACATTTTCTTTACAGCGTTAAATCCTATTACATTTTTTACTGTTTAGAAATACACGGCACTGACTCTAAAACCTTGTATGTACATATATCTACTTTATACTGGTAAAGTGAATGAACATGTGCTAATGTATTATAACTGCTGATGCTAGTAATGACTATTTCTTTGGAATACCTGTTACTGTGACTTGGAAATATATATTTTTTCTCTCTCTCTCTTACACCTATACTCTTCTTACTTTGGTACCTCTCTACCCACTCTATTGCTAACCACCTCTGCTCTTTCTGTTACCTTTTGTCTCCTAACCCTCCTTTTCTTTTTTTTGTATTGCAGCATTAAAGCCTAGTGCTCCTCATCGGGTGTCCCCTCTTCTGCTGGCCTATCTCCCTTGTCTCCCAGAAGCTACAACTCAGGCCATTTGTGACGGCACCCAGGAAGCACCCCTAGCTCCTCTTCAGTGATGGTTTTTGAGTTCTAAACTCTCCTATACTGACTGTATGTCCATCTTGCTTAATTATATTATGTTTTGTCCTCTGGTGGGCAGCACACACATGGCACCAGCTTAGGTTGCGTTTGTCCCTTGCTTTCCTGCATTATAGTAATCACCTCTTCCCCTTTATCTATTATTACTACTCCCTCCCGCCCCTGGTTGACCTGAAGTCCCCCTCGTCTGCTAGCCTTACTATTGCTGTGACGCTCCACTTGCCTTGCCTTTTCTGTGTCCTCACTGTCTCTCCAGTACCTTTCTGGCTATTGCACTCCTTTCTCTGGTTTACTAAACGACTATATCCTGAATATTTCTATTTACCTACTCTCAAATACCCCTCTCAGTGTCCCTCTGTAAACTGTACATTTTCTTACTTTACCTTGTACCTGTTATATTCCTGCATACTGCCTTTACCTTTCCTTCTCTCTTTACCTAACTCTTCTATACTCACTGATTAAACTATGTAGTATATGAAACTCGTAGTGATTCAGCTTCCCTGCTTAGCTGATTGATTACGCTCTCTTCTCTAACTGTTTCTGCCCCGCTCCGCTCCCCTCCCTACCCCCTCAGCTTCCCTGCTTAGCTGATTGATTACGCTCTCTTCTCTAACTGTTTCTGCCCCGCTCCGCTCCCCTCCCTACCCCCTTATCCCACCCACCCCACGTACCCCTAGCCTTATACCTCACTTACCCCTCCCACTCTATATTTACACCTATCCCAGACTCCTACCTCATCTGTAACTCCCTCCCAACTTTACCTTCCTTAATTATCTCTCCTACCCACCCAAAGCTAATTACATACTCTTTGACTCTTAAGCTTCTCTTACTTAATCTACAATATTAGCCTAGGCCCCTTCGTCTATTCCTTTCACTCTCACCTCAACATGTCCACTAAAGATTATAAACCTCCACCCAAGACCTCTGTAACAGAAACTACTCTGTTAAAGCTAACACTTATGCTCATTACTTCTCTTGCTCTCACACTACCCTACTTCCTGACCTGTTATGAATTAAATCCTAGCTACCACTTTAACTACTCACCCAAACATACTGCCTCTGATACTGAAAGCCTAAACTTCACTCATGTAAACATTACATCTACCTCTAGCTATCTCCTAGCCAGATATCATAGGCTGTCTCACATTAAAATTCAAAATCTCTGGTTTAGGAAACTAAAATACTTACTAAACTGTCCTAACAAAGCTTACCTGGAATTTAACCACTCTACCTTGGCAGATGGGGACATCCACCCCAACCCAGGGCCCGTAACTACTTCATCTGACACCATACCTGCCTCACTAAACTCATCCCCTCAACTACAAACCTCCAATGCAAATACTCTACTCATAGGGCACCTTAATATCCGTAGTGTCAATAACAAAATCACCCATCTCCACTCCCTTCTTGAATACCACTCCTTTGATATTCTCTGTTTGACTGAAACCTGGTTAAAACCCTACACTCTAGATAATGAAATCATTCCTCCAGGTTACAATATCTTGAGACTTCGACCCATAAAACTAAAAAAGGCGGGGGAGTGGCACTACTATTTAAAACCGAACTAAATTTAACATTAGTACCCCATGATAAACTGTACATTAACAATACCGAGCTTCTTATCTCAAAGCTACAACTAAACCCTAAAAAAGCAATCTATATTATCTGCATATATCTACCTCCTGGAAATAACTCTACCTCCATAGAAAACATCCTCAGTTGCATTACTTCCACCTACCCACAAGAAACTATAATACTTGGAGACCTCAACCTTGACTGGTCCTCAATAAACACTAATAAGCCAACTTCTCATATTAACCTCCATGGCTTTACTCAGATAATAAACACCCCCACTAGAATTAACAAACCGAACAACAAAGAAAGTATTCTAGATTGGATTCTCATTAACAAACCTGAACTAAACTATCAGTCCGGAACGCTACCTGATGACTTTAGTGACCACAATCTAACCTATATTATAAGACAAAAAAATGCCTCTAACAATTCTCCAATGTATAAGACCCTACGTGATCTCAAATGCTTCAACCCTATTCAATTTAAAACTGAACTAAGTGCCTGCAACTGGAACCCACTTAAGACACTTCCTCTTGAAGAAGCTGTTCTATACTTTAACACCACATTCCTAAAAATTCTAGATAATCATGCACCAAAACGTCCCATCCGAATTAAATCTAAACCTGCCCCATGGCTATCTAAAGATACAAGACAAAAAATGTTACTTAGGAACAAATCTTGGAATAAATGGCGAACCAGCAAATCTCCCTTAGACCAACAGACCTTTAGGCACCTAAGAAACAGTACCAAAAGAGCTATCTTCTCTGATAAAAAGAATTATTATAGTAATCTCCAGCAAGCAAAACACAATAACCCTCAAAAATTCTGGTCAACCCTAAACAGACTTCTTCACCCTGGACAGACTACCACCCCATCCCCTTCCGGGTCTGAAAAGAATTCCTCCCTTGATACTGCCAATACTTTCAACTCTTTCTTTATTGATACTATCAATTCCTTAGCCTCCCATCTCTCTAGTGACAACACTAGTATCCCTGACCTTACATCCCTCAATCTTCCAACCTTTAGGCTTCAACCCATCTCTACTACCTTTATACAGAAATGTATCCACAAACTCAAACCGTGTACCCCCTCGGCAGACCAGCTTCCATCTGAATTCCTTCAAAAAGCAGCCTCTGAAATAGCCTACCCTATATCCATCCTTATTAATAGAACTGTAAATGAAGCAACCATACCTGACATATGGAAAATTTCTCACATCATACCCTTACATAAAGGAGGTAACTCCTATGAATATTCTAATTATAGACCCATTGCTCTCTTGTCCCCACTTGCAAAAATCATGGAAAAATGTGTGCACCATCAGTTAATGAACCACTTAATAACAAATAACATTCTCTCTAACTGTCAACATGGCTTTAGGCCTTTTCATAGCACAACTACCGCTCTCCTCTCCTTTACAGACTTTATTAACAAAAATCAATAATAACATCCTGTCTTCAGCTCTTTTTATTGACCTGTCCAAAGCCTTTGACATGGTCAACCACTCTCCTCTTAAACATTCTTGAATCCCTATCCTTAGAATCTAAGGTTGTCCACTGGTTTAGATCCTATCTCACTAACAGGAAACAGGCTGTCCTCTGGGATAACAAACTCTCATCTCTTCTCCCAATTTCACTCGGGGTACCCCAAGGCTCTATTCTCGGACCCCTTCTTTTCTCCCTCTTTATAAATGACTTACAAGTAGCTATTCCCCAAGCTACATGCATACAATATGCTGATGACTCCACACTAATTTGCTCTGCTAAATCCATTTCTGAACTACAAACTAATACTCAAACTGTATTTTCCAAAGTTGAAACTTGGTTCCTAAAATGTTGCCTCCTCCTAAATGCAAAAAAAAACAAACTCTTACTTTTTAGACCTACTACCAGATCCCCTACATTAGACTTCACTATCTTATCTAATAATGGAACTCTTATATCTCCTGACTCTACTACTAAACTGCTAGGAGTCACGATTGACAACAATCTTTCCTTTGACTGTCATATCAACAATACCATTAAATCTGTAAACAGGAAACTTGGCTCTCTCTATAGAATTAAAACTTTCTTAACCTCCCCAGCCAAAGTTACTCTTGCTCACTCTCACCTTATTTCCACTCTTCTCTATGCCTCACCAATCTATACTAACCTCAAGAAAAACAATCTCTCCAAACTGTCTACCACTTACAACAATATAGCTAGATTTGTTACTGGTAAGCCTTTCAGAACTCACCACTGTCTGAATCTGCAGCAACTTAACTGACTTGAACTGACAAACATGCTGTTTCTTTCCCAACTCACGTTTGTACAAAGAGCTTTCTATCAACCTCATAACACACCTGTACTTTCTAACCTCTTAACCCCTTATTCTAATCTGAACTCACTCCGATCATCTAATAAACTGCTAGTCACCTTAACCAAATCTAATAACCTAGCTGGTGATTCCCTCTTCTCAAATTCCATTGGTAAACACTGGAATCAACTTCCTACCGAACTTACTTCCATTGCATCTACTGTTCTGTTTAAACAAAAACTTAGAATTTACCTTATAAGCCACTGGATGTGCCCCTGCTCTAATCCTGATTGAAAGTTAATTTCCTTAGTTAACCCTCTTTTTTCTCTCCTTATTCTTTTTGTACCTCCTGCTTCCTCCCTTAGTTCTCTTCCTCTACCATTTATGGACCTCTCCCCTATATATTTCCTCTATATGGCTATGACTCTATTCCAGAAACTATATATCTTTTATAAATCTGCTCTCTCCATCTATCATTGTTTCCTCTTCCTTGGTCTTGCACTTTCTCTTCTTGGTTTTAAAAGATGTAATAAGCCTTAACATGTTGCTATTTACATTGTCTAGGAATTTAAAGTCCTTTTCTTTTGGTAATTATTTTCATTGTCAAAGTCCTAGCTGAGTGTAATCTGTTTTGTTACACCTCGTTGTCTATATGTGGAGCTTTTCTCCCCGGGCCTCTGCTGAAAATGGAAATATATCCAGTTAGACTAGCCCGGTTAACAAATGTAAAATAAAATAAAATAAAATAAATAAAATAAAATAAATTATCTGGGATAGCTTGTTGGGAGGAGAGCGGTTTTCCTGTAGGTGTCCATAGAATGCATTTGTAAAGGATTCTGCGGTTTGGGCTGTATTTTCCACT
The DNA here is from genome assembly GCF_019279795.1 of Protopterus annectens. NCBI lineage: Eukaryota > Metazoa > Chordata > Ceratodontiformes > Protopteridae > Protopterus > Protopterus annectens. Next base: position 822,317,065 of record NC_056746.1, read on the forward strand.
GGCCCGGGGGCGTTGAAGGATTCCACCTCAGCTTTGAGAAGTGTGAAGTTTGCTTTTGAGAAGTTCTTCACAGTGGTTTCCTTGGCTGGAGGTGGGGACGGGATATGGATGTCCAGTGAGATTAATTTATGGTCAGATCTTACCAATGAGGGGTATACCTCTGGTATGGAACACAGAGTCCCCATGTTGGTGATGATCAGGTCCAATATGTTTTCCCCTCTTTTGGGAGTGGTGACCAGTTGTTCCATAGCATTTGAGTTTATAAATTCTAGGAAGCGTTGGGCGAGGGTGTTGGGGCTTGAGTAGTGCTCCCAGTTTATGTTTGGGTAGTTGAAGTCACCCAATATGATGGTGTTTGGAGAGACCTTCATATTCTCCAGTGTTTTCAGGAAAGCTGAGTGGGGTTCCTGAGTTTGGGAGGGTGGTCTGTAGCAGGCTACAAACTGAAAGGCAGTTTTGCCCACTGTTAGTTGCACATGGATGGTCTCCGATGCTTTGTGCAGTGCCACTAACCTGAAGGTGTGGGTATCTTTGATGAATATGGATACTCCCCCTCCTTTTGTGGTTCGGTCTGAGTTTTGGGGCCAAAAAGCATGGTATGAGGTATAACCTGGTAGTGCTGGGGTGCTCTCGGGAGCCTTGAACCAGGTTTCTGGTACTGCACAGATATCGATATTCTCCATACTGAGGAGAGCCTCGAGTGCATGCATCTTGAGGTTTAGACTTCTGGCGTTGAGCAGCATTACACTTAGTTTCTTTTTCCTTGTGTTGTCTATGAAGGTGGGTTTGTCTTTTGAGCCTTGCCTAAAAAAAGGCACTATGGGGGTGGCAAGAGCCTTAGCCAATATTTGAAAGCCCAGGGGTGACAGGTGCAAGCCGTCCCTAGCGAAGCAGCATGGCTTGTCGAGCATGTCATCCCAGGCTGACAGACAGTGGATCCCCTTTGAATGACACCAATACTTTAGCCAGTTGTTAAAATTGATAATTTTGTCTTTATACTGTGGCATCATTCTTGGTGAGGATAAGATGCTACTCAAGATCAGGGTCATACCGGCCTGGGCTACATGATCAGAGAGCTCCTCTATGTCTCTTTTCATGCAGTCCAGTGAGGTACGTCTCAGGTCATTCACACCAGCATGGACAATGACGGAGTCATATTTGTACTTGCTTTGGAGTGACTTGAGTGCTTGTGTTATGTGGCGGATCCTGGCACCCGACAGGCAGCTTACAGTGACCTTCTCCTTGTTCAGCCTGGTGAGTGGGATGTCAGTGTGTCTGACAATAGAGTCACCTATTACAAGTGTATTAGGTGTGTTGTTTAGCCTTAAGGGCTGTGACTGTGTGGCACACTGACTTTGTGAACTATGTGATACGTGGGTATTGTTGTGGGGTAGCGGATGCTTGGATGTCTGCTTTGGAGGTCTCTGCTGCTTGGGAAGATTTCTATTTAGAGCCTCCGAGTATGTTTTTGTGTGTTTATGTGTTTGGTTTGCTGTTGCGATAGGTCTATGTGAGACTGGATTTGTGGTGTGTGTGGTTACCTTCTCCGCCTGACTGACTGAGCCAGTACTGGGTTGAGAGAGCTCAGCCTCCAGTTTGGCTATATAGTTGCATCTCTCACATATATTTGAGCTTGTTGGGAGGAGGAGAGGGTGGTCTGTGTACATAAGGCAGTTGTAACATTGCCTCAAGATTCCCAGATTCACCAGCTGGACTGGAGAGTAAACTCGAAACTGACTTTTGGACATGCCAGAATAGTATAAGGAACTACTTTTTGACTGATCAAAAAGGACCAATAAGGAGCCAAGTACTTTAAGGGAGTATAAGAGGGTGTAGTGCTTTAGTTTATTAGTGCTTACTTATAAGATTACTTATGCAAGCAACTGCAGGGCTTTAGAATGAAAATAGAGTGCTTACTTTGAGATTTGGAACAGTTCTAAGGGAAAAAGTGAAGACCAGACTTTGTGGAGCCGGGAATAGTTTAAACCCGTTTAAGCGGTGCTGTCCCATGCTGCTCTATTCGCAAAATAGTGCAAAACTGCGCAAATGCGGGTTTTAAAGCAGGGAAACTGAGAGAGATAGGAATTGACCCAGAACGGCCAATAAGTTACTAGTTTCAGGGCTGAGACCACTCCACCAGGGACAGATAGGCTGCTCAAAGCTCCCCACTCTCACTGGTGAACAGAGAAGCTTCCTCCTATCCAAGTAAGGATATGGGCAACACAGGAAACTATACCACAGTCTGGAATTCAGCAAAGCCTGAAATCTGGACTAATCTATTTCAGCAAAAGCGGGAAAAGAGAATATTTATTTATTTATTTTTTTCAGGAAACAGCAGAAAAACGCACAGAAAACACCGTAAATGCTATAAACAGGCTAGCGCACTTTAGTGTGTAGCCTACAACAGTTATACAATACCAAAATTACTTAAATTGATATAAAACAAGTGCAAAAACTGTAAAAGGCAGAAGGCAAATACAATTTAAACTTTTTAAAGCACAGATCAGTTAGAAATTCACTTTTTAGGCGAGAAAAGGCAGTCGGAGCAAAAAAAAACAGAGAAAAAAATACTTAAATCTGGAAAAGTCTCTCTTGGGTCTTTCTGTTGCCTGTATCACTCTGCAGGACACCACAAGGAGCTGTGCGGAGCTGTATACAATAACAAACTTTTTAAATCACAGATTCGCTAAAAACTGTCATTTTAGGCGGAATTAGTTAAGACAGCAAGAAAAGCAGAAAAACGAAACCAACAAAGAAATTTTGGAAATGACTAACAGTAGGAATACAGAAAATAGGCAAGAGGAAAAGTACAGTTTTGTACCTACCATAAATGTAGATGTTCGAATGTTCACACTGCTGCAGTCATCACACTTGGGTTATCCTGCCGTCAGGTGGTCCCGCAGTCGGCCAGAGTTCTAAAGTCTTGGACTGGCGTCGGTTGCTGTCGCTTCTTCCCTGACGTCAGTGCGCCAGGGGTATATAATAAGCATCTGACGCCATTTTCTTCAGTTTTTCTTGCCCCAGATGTCAGGTGCCCCCAAGTAGGCAGGCAATACATATTGCTAATCAAAAATATACACATAAAATAAAAACAATACATTCAGTTACCAGCAAATACACCCCAAAGGTTGTATAGGATAGAAAGTTATAGATAAGTCCAGTTAGTTCAGAGGGGATGGAGGGAGAGTAACCTGGACTGCAGCAGTTTGAACACTCGAACATCTACATTTATGGTAGGTACAAAACTGTACTATGTTCATCGTGTTACACTGCTGCAGTCATCACACTTGGGTAGAATCCCAAAGCTAAGGTTGGGTGGCTGGTCTATAAAGAGTTAGGATTGGCTATGAGGCCCTGCAGAACTGCAGTGGCAAATCCTGCTCTGGATTTAGAGTAAAGAGGCAGGTGGTAATGCTTGGTAAAGGTGTGCACTGAACTCCAAGTTGCAGCCTCCAACATTTCCTTGGTAGGTACTCCTCTGAGAAAGGCTGTTGAAGTGGCTGTTGCCCTGGTGGAATGTGGCCTAATGTTATTAGGGACTGATTTTCCATGCTGTGTGTAGCAGTACCGAATACAGTGTCCTATCCATTTGGATATAGTCTGCTTTGAGATAGCCTTGCCCTGTGATCCTGCAGCATATGCTACAAACAGCTGTTCAGTTTTCCTGAAAGCTTTTGTTTTGTTCAAGTAGAAGCATAGCTGCCTGTGTATGTCCAAAGAATGCAGAAGTTTCTCCCCTTTATTCTTGGGGTTTGGATAAAAATTTGGCAAATGGATGGTTTGGTTAAGAGCCACACTAAATACCACCTTTGGCATAAAGGTAGGGTTTGTCCTTAAAGATACCCTGTCCTGATGAAAAATTATAAAAGGTTCCACTGCCATAGCTCTGAGACTCTTCGTGCTGAAGTTATTGCCAGGAGGAGAGCTGTTTTCCATGATAAAAATTTTAGCTCGGCTGTATAGGCTGGCTCAAAAGGTGGTAGGGTCAGTTTTTCCAAAACGAAATTGAGGTCCCAAGATGGTGTTGGTGCTCTCCGGGGCGGTCTTATGTTTTTAGCCCCTCTGAGGTACTACTTTAGCAAGGGATGAGAGAATAAAGAAGGATCCGTGTTGTAATGTGCTGAAATGGCAGAGGCGTGGATCTTAATTGATGAAAAGGATAGGCCTCTGTCCAGCATCTCAGTTAAGTATTGTAAAATCTGAGGAATGTTTGGAACAAGAGGGTCAAGGCTTTAAGCGTGGTTCCAGGCGCAGAATCTCTTCCATTTTTCTGAGTAAGCTTTCCTGGTGCTAGGCCTTCTGGCCTCCAAAATGACATCCATAACAGCTTTAGAGAGAGGTGTTGCCTGTTTGACTAAAGTATCTGCTATGCGGCCAGGTTTAGGGTTTTGAGCTGACCGTGCTGGATCTGATTGTTTTGTTGAGTCAGAAGGTGTGGAATTTGGGGCAAAATCCATGGTGGGCCCTGAGCCAAGTTCCTTAAGACAGGGTACCAGTGCTGGCGTGGCCAGTCTGCAGCAATCAGGATCATCTGTGGTTTTTCTTGTCTGGCTTTTAGGTGTACTTTTGAAAGGAGAGGCAGTGGTGGGAAGGCATAAACTTTTAGGTTTTTCCAGCTGAACAGAAGAGCATCCACTTTCCATGCTTGTTTGTGATAAGTCCTTGTGCAGAATTTTTGTAGTTGGCAATTCAGTGGGGAGGCAAAAAGATCTATGTCTGGGCATCCCCATTTTTGCATTATCATGCTGAAGATTTGTGGATTCAATTTCCATTCATGAGGGTCCATGATATTTCTGCTTAGGTCGTCTGCCAGAGTATTTTTCTTTCCTGGCAGGAATTGTGCTTGCAGGTGAACTTGGTACGTTAGAGCTGTGTAGACAAGGTCATGGCTTGCCTGCATAGGGGATAAGAATGAGTGCCCCCTTGCTTGTTTATGTACCACATTACTGTGGTATTGTCTGTCTTTAGTAATAGTTGTCCTGGATGTAGAAGGTCCTTGAAAGCTGTTAGGGCATTTTGAACAGCCAACATCTCTTTTTGATTGATGTGAAGATGCATTTGGTCTGTGGTCCACTTGCTCTGAATGCATTTTCCTGCCATGTGTGCTCCCCAGGCGTAATCCAAAGCATCTGTTGTTAGAGTTTGCCTGGCTGTGGGTTGGGTAAAAGGCTGACCCTTGTTCAGGTGACATGCCTGTGCCGACCATCGAAACTCCTGTTGTAGGCAGGGAATCATTGGTATTACTGCTTCTAAACTGTGAGAGTGTTGAGTCCAAACACTTTTTAGGTACCATTGTAATTTCCTCATATGCAGTCTTGCATATGGTCTTAGTAGTATGCAGGATGCCATGAATCCCAGGGCCTGCAGAATTTTTCTTTCAGGGAGATGTGACTTTTTTGCCAGTAATTGAAAATAATTGAGTTAAGTTGAACTTGTTTGTCTGGCGTGAGGTAAGCCATCTGGGCTGTTGTGTTTAAGCTGGCACACAGGAATATAATCTGTTGTGAGGGCACTAGTTTTGACTTCTTTTCGTTTACTGTGTACCATAGAGAAATTAGCAAATTTTTCACAAACGCCAGATGCTGTAGAAGAATGTCCTTTGTCTCTGCTTGAATGAGGCAGTTGTTCAGGTATGTATATATTTGAATTCCTTTTTGTCTGCAAAATGCAATTACTGGTGCCAGGCACTTTGTGAAGACCCTGGGCACAGTAGATAAGCCAAAGGGCAGTGCAGAGAATTGGTAGTGCATTGTACCAGCTTTGAATCTGAGGTATCTTCTGCAATTTTGTCTGATAGGGACATGCAGGTATGCCTCTTTGAGGTCCAGAGTAACAAGCCAAGCCTTCTTGCCCAGCATGGGTAGAAGCTGCTGCAATGTCAACATTTTGAATTTCGGAATATCCAGGTAAGTATTCAGAATTGAAAGGTCTAGTATGGGCCTCCAGGCTTTGTCCTTTCTGGGGACCAGGAAGAGTCTTGAGTAAAATCCTTGTCCTGTTGTGGTACTGTCTGAATAGCTCTCATGTCCATGAGGGCTGAAATTTGTTTTTGTGCTTCTGCCCATTGATTTTGTGGCAGATCTGGCTTTCCTTTTAGCTTTGGTAAAGTATGAAAGTGGAATCTGTAACCTTGAGACACAATATTCAGAACCCATTTGTCTTGGGTGATTGTTTGCCAGTTTTGAGAAAAAAGCGCTAGTTTTCCCCCTAAGGGGGCTTCCAAAAGGGACGTGCTTGGCGTACGAAGAGGAAAGTCATTGTGACTGTTTCCTGTAAAGTTGAGACTTGTCCTCACCTCCTTTTGGGGTTGAGGTGCCCCACTGTCGTTGTCTGTTTGAGCCTTGGGGTTGAGATCTGCCTCTTGGGCGTCTGTATCTGCCTCTCTGTGGCCTGTCTGACACTGGAAAGGACCAATTCTTTGTTGGCCAATTTCTGCTAAACCAAGGTGGCTGTACCTGTAAGAAATCCTTGACTGTTTGCATAGATTTAGCTTTATCCTCCATTTTCTTTAACACCTCTTCTGCCTTAACACCAAACAATGTATCATGCTGTACAGGAGCATCTAATAATTTTGCCTTAACATGATCAGGTAAACTCTGTTCTTTTAACCAAGCATGTCTTCGAATAACAGAACCTGCAACTGCAGCTCTACAAGAGGCCTCTAAAGAATCAAAACCACATTGCAGAGTATGTTTTCCCACCTGTTCAACTGCATGCAATAAAGCCTGCATTTCTTTACAATCAGGAGCTTCTGAGCTTGCAAGCATTTTCTGATTTAACTGAGCCATTAAATATTGTTGGTACTTAAGCATGTGAAACTGGCAATTTAAAGCTCTTACTGCTAAAGTTGCAGACGTACATACTTTCTTCCCCCATCTATCTAAAGCTCTGGAATCTCTGTCAGAGGGTACTGGATTTTTTGCAATGGAAGCCTTAACCCCTTTTGGACCCTGAGAAATAGTTTCTGGATCAGCAGAAGGGTTTTTGTAAAGAAACTTGTGAGAGTCAGGCACTCTATAATACCTATCTGGCTTGGCTGGAGCAGGGGGCAAAGAGTCAGGAGATAAGCTGGATTCAGAGAACACATCATCCACAATATCTAGCACAGGCGGAATAGCCAGGGGCCTGTGCTGAGGCAATAAGAGGAAATCCCTGAGCCTTTTCTTGGATTCTGAGTAATCCTGACTTTCCCAATGGAAATGCTCCCTCATGGTATGTAAAGTTTCCCCAAAAGAATAATCCTCAGGAGGAGAGGCTGAAGGGATATATTCTTCAGCATCAGAGTCCTCATAGGGGGGTAGAGAGTATCCCTGGTCTGAAGAGGAATCAGAGGAAATGGAAACCTGATTAGAGGAGTCATAGTCTGTATCCTGTCTAGGCCTTTTCTCAGGAGGGGGATGGGAACCCCTGATTAGAGTAATGAGGTCTTCAGCCATTTTAAGCATCTGTTTCTTAGGCATGGAGGACTGTCCAGGAGAATGCTGTACTTGTTTCTTTGTCTTTATTGGTACCTTTGTCTTGGCTGTTGTTTTACTGGTAAGTTGTGAAGGTCTGAAAATACCCTCAGAAGCCAATGCCTGCTCAGCGGCTCTGGACCCATCTGAGGGATTAGTTTCCGTAGGCCCAATACCTTGAGTTTCCAGTGGCCTAGATGTCTCCATGTGGGAATCGGAAGCGGCCTGTGTCTCTGAGGTAGCGGGTGTCAGGGGCTGCGAAAGCGCCTCACTGAGAACCGGCGAACCAGCAACTGGCCTAGAACAGGTTTCGTCATCGGTTTTGGACCTCGGATGCCTGTCTTTATCCTTGTCTTTGCGTTTTTTCGGTATTGAGGTCGTCGGCTGATCCGACGGCATGGTATAATTGAACCTTCGGCCAAAGTAGTGTAAAGCAAAATCAAAACGTCTTTTTATAGTATGTTTGTTAAATCTAGCACAAAACCGACAGCTAGTGACGTCGTGATCTGGGCCTAGGCATGGAATACAGTAAGAATGGAAGTCCTTATGAGGTATTTGCTTCCCACAAGAAATACAATTATTAACTTTTTCTGACATCGGTCTGAGGCAAGAAAAAGGTTTCCCCAACGGGGTACTTAGCTTTATTGAAGACTTCAGGTCAGAAATTCGACTTAGAAAATCTCAGGAGTCGGCCGACCGGCACTTGTGAACTGCTTCTGCTTGGGCCACCGAGCGGCAAGAAAGACTGAAGAAAATGGCATCGGATGCTTATTATATACCCCTAGCGCACTGACGTCAGGGAAGAAGCGACAGCAACTGATTCTGGACCAAGTCTTTGGAACTCTGGCCGACTGCGGGACCGCCTGATGGCAGAATAACCCAAGTGTGATGACTGCAACAGTGTAACACGATGAACATCGGGAATTTACTGGAGAAAATTAGCAAATAAACTAAGGTACTGGAAGCAAATAACTAGTAGGGAAAGGTAATAGATTAGGATGAAGCTAAGCCTTCTCTACCAGGGTTAATACCAGAATATAGGCAAAGAGAAATGAATGGGGAAATAGGGGAATGCCAAGTGAAAGACCAGCTCTGGAATAGTTTCTTTTTACTTGAGTCAAGAATAGAAGCTTCTGTTATAAAGGATAATTAGTAGGATATATAAAATACTGTATGATAACTGTAAGAATCAGTCAGATGAGACTTTCAGTCACAAGAGAGCCTGGAAAGGCAATTTACAAAGGAACAACTGGAAGACATTTGTATGGTCCCCAAATATGCAACAAAGTTCAGTAGGTTTAGAATTTTTGCCTGAAAGTGTTTGCATAGGCATTGTTTAGACCATATGCAGACTTCAAAAAATGTTTCCTCGGTAGATAGCAAATGCTGGAGGTGTGTACGAATGACAGAGGTAACTAGGAAGATTTTGGGGGGGGACAGTAATAAGCTGGCATGTTTTAAAAACTAATTACACAGTACTTTGTCGGAAATGTTGGACAGAAATGGTTGTAACTAAAGAAATCATTCTTTTGAGCTAATACACAGGATCTGAATTGCCTAGACATAGCAAGGCCTTACCAAGTTTAATTCTACTGGCTGTCAAAAAAAGCAATTACTAGAAAATGGAAATCAACCCTACCCGTAGTACTGAATACTGTAAAGAAGATAAAAGAACTGGAGGTAGGAGCTTTACAAATGGGAAGGAGCAAATAAATGGAATTTGTGGGAATAATACATGCAGAATAATGCTCAGGAAGAGGAGGTTTAAGGGATGGTATAAATTAAGCAATTTATGCAGTGTTGAAATGAATGGCCGTTTAAAATGTATACTGCATGAAAACAATGAGAAACATTGTTATGATCTGTTTTCTTTCCTGTAATGCATGTGCAACTATGTTATTTTACAGTTGTGATTTAATAACTTGTTTTCCATTAGTAACATTGTTTCAGCAGTCATTACAAGAGGGTTTCCACCTAAATCTGGAGACAAGGTTTAATTACACTTATCCATGAGGATGAAGTGCTACTGAGGTTGCAAACTCCATACTTATTAGCCCTGCTGACATCTTGCTGAAGCTCCTCAAGAGGTTACTGGTTAGATGTAGACAATGGATGGTATGCCACCTTATGATGATCTCACTCAACATGGTTTCACACATGGAAGATCATGTATCACAAATACAGTGACATTTTAGTCAGCTTGGGTAACTACAATGATTGTAAAATCTTTATGGACATTGTATACAGATTTCATACTGGATATATTGAGGACATCTGACTCAGTGTCACACAGGGTGGTAACATCTTTCAACCTCAGTGCTAGAAATCTGTACAAGACCAAAAATAATAGGGGGCAGGACAAAGACTCAGAATTAGGAACAGATTTTACATATTACCCCTACAAGAAACTTGTTAGAACAACAGGTTTTACATTAGCACACATTTTTCTGAAGGATATGATATCTGAAGCTCAAATGCCTGTCATTATTTAATGACTTCAGTCATCAGTAATTTGCCAGAAACCAACAAAGTTTACATGGAAAAGAGCAGCAATATGAGGCAAAAATCTGAAATTCTGCAACATTATGGACAGATGAATGCTGAAGCACTTATTATCAAGAAGCAAAATCTGTATTTCATATACATAATCAGCAGTGCCTGACACGGGAAGCTTAACAGGGAAATAATTGACTTGTCTTTCCCTGGATGGTTCATTATTTTCTTCTAATACCCACCACAGATGGCATTACTGTGCTTAAAAATCTGTCAGATTGTTTTGTATTATTACAGTACATACTTTTTTGTATTTTTGTTATAAAATAGATTCTTCTTCATCTTCTAATGTTTCAAGGATGCTGTAGGACATATAACTGCTGATGGAGGCAGTACTTCTCACCCAACATATAAGTTGTGCATGTCTTTAATAACATATGCACGCGTGCGCGTGTGCGCGCGCACACACACACACACACACACACACACACACACACACACACACACACACACACACACACACACACACACACACACACACACACACACACACACACACACACAAACACACACACCTGTGCTCATAAAATACATTCAGAACTCTTGACTGTGCACTCTTCACATCAAATTACCTATTATCCTTACCCAAACTCCATTCCCCAATTCTCTGCAGCTGAACTCATCATTGCATATCTAAAACTAAATGATTTCAAAAGTCTGTGCCTGATAGACATTTACATCCCACCCGGCAACAATGTTTCTGTCTTAGAAGTAATATTAGCCTGGACCTCAAATAATATCCACAGCAAAACTATAATCCTAGGGGATGTCAACATAAATTGGCTAGACCATACAAATCCTTCTCCAAATGCTTCCATCAACCTCTATACCTTCACTCAGCTCATTACTACCATATCCAGGCCTAGCAATAACACTAACAAAGGCACCTTACTTGACTGGGTCTTAGTGTCCGATCCCAACAAAATTACATCTGCAGGAACTCTACCCTGCAATATCAGTGACCATCTGCCCCCCTATATAACACATGCCATCTCTTCAACCTTACATAAGTACCAGTACAGACCCTCTAGACGGCTAACTAACTTCAACCCCATAAGCTTCAGTGAAACATTAAGCAAAATCAATTGGAGCATTGTAAAGTATTTGCCTCTAGATGAAGCAGTTGATTCAACTTTCCTCAGTATACTCAATAGAATGACCCCTCTCCGGAATAAGAGAATCAAAGCAAATCATACAATTTGGCTTTCTAGAGAGACAAAAAGACTTATGAATACCAGAGACCGAGCATGGAAAAAATGGCATAATAGTAAAAATCCCATAGATCTCCAGCTTTTCAAACAACTCCGCAATCAAGTAAAGCATCTAGTTATTAATGATAAAAAACAGTACTACTTCCATCTCCAAAACAAACACAACTATAACCCAAACAGTTCTGGAATTCAGTCTCCACTCTATTAAACCCTGGCACCAAAAGCAATCCTTGCCCAAACCCTGACAAAACCCCTGCTGAACTAGCTTCCCTTTTCAACTCCTACTTCATAGACACTACATCCAAACTTAATTCCACCTTTCCTACAGATACTCACAACAGCAACCCCACTTCTACAAACCATACCCCAGAAAAGCCTTCCCACCAGTCTTTCTCCTTCTCTCACGTTCCCACTTCCACTAGTTCTAAACTCCTGCTAAAACTCAAACCTGGTAGCACTGCCCCAGACAGTTTACCCCCAGAATACCTTCAA